>NW_027172071.1:62500-65000 GCF_036898095.1 Palaemon carinicauda | reverse complement strand
AATGGAGGAATCTATACAAATTGATTTCTAACTGAAGGGGAGGAAGGGTCTTAGACAATAGTCTATTATGTCCTTTTCTCGTGAGATCACTTTTTAAACAAACTTCACTACTTGCCATTATGTTTTATTTCTCTCTCGGTTTTATTGTATCAACATATTATGATAGATATGATAAAATTCAGGACTTTTAAAGTTATCCTGACCATAATTTTAACCTAAATCAAAAATGGACTCGCCAATTATAGACGACATGAATACCATTATTCCAAATAAAATACGTAATAATTACTTTAAAAAGAATAAATAAACGACCTTTTTGAGCAGATGATAATACAATTAAAAGACAAGTAAATTAGAATACTTAATTCATAATATTTCCTTTAATTAATCGTCTTTTGATATTTCTTATTGTTATTTCTGACGGCTGGATTTTAAAATATGCTTTGTAGGTTAATAAGAAGTTGAGTGATGCATTCTTCGATGTGTTTCCTGTTTCAATGTTATTTGCTTAATTAAAATCACCTGTGAGTTGTAATATGACAGATAATAATAGTGATAGTAATAGTAATAGCATTGTAATATTGAATAGAAGCAGGTGAGCTGAACTTGATGAAAACAACACTAACTTTCTACGATCATATAATTCTAAATTGTATCAGAGGTTGTGACCACCATTTCGTAGTATGTCTTGATCCAATATGATTTGACTTGCCTTGATTATTATTATTATTATTATTATTATTATTATTATTATTATTATTATTATTATTATTATTATTATTATTGTCGTGAATGAAGTGATTGACCTAATATGAAATGACAAAACTCTTTTTAAGATATCTCACCCAACCCGCAGCCCAATCATTCCCTAACCACAGATTTCGGAGCGAGGTGGTAGGGGCTGGGATGTGGGGGAACAGCTGATATTTTCAGCGGTGAAGTCAGTAACTCCTATACAAATAAATATATTCAAATGAGATTTTAAGAAATTATTCAAGAATATATAAGCTTTGTTTTAGCTAATTTCCTTCTTAATACCTGTTATAGGCATGCCCTGGCTGTCACTTTCTGTACGTAAGTGACGACTTTTAACTAAAAAATCAATGAGGAGGAGCACACTACTCCTAGATTTTTACAGATATCCAAACGATTTTCACAGGATTTGACGAGTGTTATATAAACTACATTCCTACCAATTTTCATGTTGATATCTGCCATAGAAAAGCCACAGCAAACGTTTATTTCAGTATGAGTTGAATGGTTATTTTTAGTTGTGGAGTAAATTGTTCCTGGAATAATTATCATATCCAGATGAAAATTTCAGGGATTGATAGGAAACATAGTTCCTCTGTTCCTGCCAAATTCCATGGTAATATCTATAATTGAAAAGACACAGCTATCATGTAGCCTTCTTAAATATGATATTAAATGTAGCAATATTACAGGCAACTGCGTGTTATTATTATTATTATTATTATTATTATTATTATTACTTGTTACTACAACCCTAGTTGGAAATGTAGGCTATTATAAGCCCAAGGGCTCCAACAAGGAAAATAGCCCAGTGAGGAAAGGAAATAACTGAAACTACAAGAGAAATTGTTAACAATTAACATAAAACAGTAATAATATTTAAATAAATCTTTCATATATAAACTACAAAAAGTAAAAAAAAAAAAAAAAGTAAGCGAAATATGATAGAATAGTGTGCCCGAGTTTACCCTCAAAAAGAGAACTCTACCCTAAGACAGTGAAAGACCATGGTACAGAGGCTATGGCAGCATCCAAGACCAGAGAACAATGGTTTGTTTTTGGAGTGTTATTCTCTTAGAAGAGCTGCATACCATAGTGAGCAACACCAACAAGGGTCAATACCCATCTCATGAACAATATACATCCCGAGTTCAGCTTTTTTATTTATTTCATTACTTTTCATTAACTATTTTTCTTCTTGGGAGTAGCCCAGTAAATACTTTTAAAGGAAGGGTCTGGTGAGGGGGGGGGAGTTAGAGAATTTCTCTCTCCCCCTGTTGTGAGAGAGAGAGAGAGAGAGAGAGAGAGAGAGAGAGAGAGAGCATTACCTTATTTTGTTTGGGTTCCCCCAGGTCCCTCAGTGTGAGGCGCCTCGTAAGGGGGGAGGAATGTGGAGAATTAATTTTTATTTTTATTTTTTTTTTGCCAAATCCTCTGAGAGAGAGAGAGAGAGAGAGAGAGAGAGAGAGAGAGAGAGATCTTATTTGATAACCGTTAATCTACTAGCAAATATTGCTAACCTAATTCATTATTAATATATATGTAGTAGCTAGTAGCAGTGCTAGTAGCTCTGTTGTTGGAAGGTTGATTAGAGAATTATTGGGTCCTTTGACGGGACAGCCAGTACTACATTGGATCCCTTTCTCTGGTTACGGTTCATTTCATCTTTTCCGTCGCATACACAGAATAGTCTGGCCTATTCTTTGCACATTCCCTGCTTTCCTTATACACTTGACAACACTGAAAT
>NW_027172071.1:52500-57500 GCF_036898095.1 Palaemon carinicauda | reverse complement strand
GAGTTTTAGTTTGTCTATTGTTTTGGATAATTCTGGAAATATTTCATCTCTCATATTTTAGCCCCATTTCCAATCTCTCTCTCTCTCTCTCTCTCTCTCTCTCTCTCTCTCTCTCTCCTGCACGATATATGCAAGGGTGTGTTCTATCAGTTAGCATCTTTTCATCTTTATGTAATGCGAGATGTACAGTATCTTGGTCTCTCCCCAAAATCAAACCATTGTTCTCTAGTCTTGGGTAGTGCCATAACTTCTGTACCATGGTCTTCCACTGTGTTGGGTTAGAGTTCTCTTGCTTGAGGGTACACTCGAGCACACTCTTCTATCTTATTTCTCTTCCTCTTGTTTTGTTAAAATTTTTATATTTTATATAGGAGATATTTATTTCAATGTTGTTACTCTTCTTGAAATACTTTATTTTCCTTTTTTTCATTTCCACACTAAGCTATTTTCCCTGTTGTAGCCCCTGGACTTATAGCATTCTGCTTTTCCAACTAGGATTGTAGCTTAGCAAATAACAATAATAATGATAATATAAGGCATACGATTTATAAAAACGAACAATCTTTTTTTATCCATTATTTAGTGGGATAATGGTTTGTGTATCGTCATGAACTGCAAAGTTGAACTAATCAAGGCCTTAGACATGTCTGGGGTTTGGCCATTTTCATCACATGCTGGTCGCTCTGGATTGGTGATGGTGGGAAACTTTAGTCTGATCACTCACAGCAAACCATACGTGAATGATTCTACTTCATTAATCACTTATCCTTCCAATGATATTTCATCTTCCATTGCATATTCCTTCTCATCATCTGTCTATCTTCTGTTGATCGTGAACTCAGCCTCGTGTGATATTTCCTGCATTCTGATGAACAAGTATTGCAAATCCTGTGGTGTTTTGCTGATAAGGACAGCGTCATCATCATACTCTAGATCAGGTAATTTTCTATTGCCAATCCAGTCTAATCCTTCTCCACCATCTCCGACTGCTCTATGCATTACAGAATACAATAGAAGTAAAGAACAATTATTATGTATATATTAAGAACAATAACATTAGAATAGGTGTTTCTTATTTTGAAATAGGCCTTTCTTATATAAACTATAAAGGGAGATTTATGTCAGCCTGTTCAACATAAAACATTCGCTGCAAGTTTGAACTTTTGATAGGAATCTAAGATTCTTAAACAAAAATCATATCAAGTAGACTTTTTTTTCAAGAAATGACAGCAGTGGTAAACTCTGCTAAGATGTGTGATACGGGAAGGGTCTAAGTCTCTCTCTCTCTCTCTCTCTCTCTCTCTCTCTCTCTCCAGCCTCAGAGTTACCTTCATAATCAATGGTGGGCATTAGCAAGGTCGTTGAAAACGTAAATGTACGCTTTATGATTTTTAATAACTCTCTCTCTCTCTCTCTCTCTCTCTCTCTCTCTCTCTCTCTCTCAGAAACAATATAATGTTGTTGCAAGCACATAAGTCTCAGATTACAAAGAAGTTGTTATACTAAATCATGAGCAAATGATCAATATATGTATATAAACTCAGATTTTTGTGTTAGTTACGTAACTTTGATTTTGTAATATGTTTCATTACATGAACTCGAGTACGTTATCTGCACATTCAAAAAACGGAATCTTGCACTTGTTGGTTTTACGATGAACGAATATCTTAATCTTCTTCGTTCCAGGAGTTAACTTCTGCACTGTAGCTGTTCAGTGGCTACTTTATTCTTGGTAGGGGTAGAAGAGACTCTTTAGCCATGGTAAGCAGCTCTTCTTGGAGAGGGCACTCCAAAATCAAATCATTGTTCTTTGGTCTTAGGTAGTGCCATAGCCTCTGTACCATGGCCTTCGACTGTCTTGGAGTAGAGTTCTCTTGCTTGGGGTTACACTCGGGCACGCTGTTCTGCTTTTTGAAGTTTTTATAGTTTATAATTGAAGTATATAATTTAATGTTGTTACTGTTCTTGAATTTTTTTTTTTTTTTTTTTTTTTTTTTTTAATTCTTCTCTTGTAGTTTAATTATATCATTGTTTTCTTTCCACACTGGGATAATTTTCCCTGTTGGATACCTTGGGCTTATAGCATCTTGCTTTTCCAAATAGAGTTATAGCCTACCGTGTAATAATAATGATGATAATGATAATACTATAATAATGATAAACAATTTGGTAACTTGTTCATTTGTGTTTGGTCGACAAACTCAACCCTGTATGTACTCTATCAGTGAAACACAAACAAATACACATTTATATCACATGCCCATATGCTTATATATGGGAGGTGCAGAACTCAGCTTTCCATTCATGGTGTGTATTATTGAAGGCTTCATAGTTTCTCGCATGATCAAATCAGAGTTTCCAGGCAGATCGACATCACTAAGAACTTTTCCATCAGGTATCGTGTCTGTGGGTTTCTCAGAACCCCACAATGTCAAAATTCGTTCTGCAAGATTACAGTTGGTGCCAGCAGCCTTTTGCTTCTTGTCTGGTTAGTTTTTGACATCGTCACTAGTTTTATTTCGTCTTTAGCAAATGATCTTCGGTGCAGTCTTCGATATTCATATTCATATTATTATTATTGTTATTATTATTATTATTATTATTTATTATAACTTGCTAAGCTACAACCCGAGTGTGAAAAGCCAACAAGCTCCAACAGGGAAAATAGCCTAGTGAGGAAAGGAAATAAGGAAAAACTACAAGAAGTTGGAAATGATTAAGTTTTGGAAGGTCAGGGTCATGGTCAAGCAAAATGTCCAATTCACATAATCAGGCGTAAGTTTGGACATCGTTGTTACAGAGACTTCAAACTTGGCTCATATTTGAGTGTATGAAAATCCCCGCCAATTAATACATGTTAAGGTCAAAGGTCAAGGTCGAGCAAAAGGTGCCCCTCTAATTACAGCTATTTTTTCCCTCACATCTACCATTATTTGGATCAGTATTTAAATCAACAAAATAATCCTCTTATCAATACTCTGTGATAACTATATCCAATTTTGTCAAATGGCCTCAAAATTATCAAGCGAATTAAAGCTCTTGCAATAGAAATTCAATTAGCAATGTAGGTAAGAGTTTAGCAGTTTAGTTCAAATGTTATCATTAACTGTTCCTGGCACGAACACAGGCGATGACACAGGATCGTCCTTGCCTGGTGACTGCCCGAATGGGGTTCGAGTCCCTCTCAAACTCGTTAGTTCCTTTGGTCGATGCAACCTCATCATTCTTGTGAGCTAAAGATGGGGGGTTTTGGGGTGCCTATATGTCTATATGCTGAGTCCTCAGTGGACATTGCCTGTCCCTCCTTGACCCTAGCTTGGTGGAGAGGGGCTTGGGCGCTGATCATTTGTAATATGGTCAGTCTCTAGTGCATTGTCATGCTTTATAGGGTAATGTCACCCTCCCTTAACTCTGCCATTAATGGCATCCTTTAAATGTTTAAAATGGGAGTGTAAGAGATTTGACGAATAAAGGCCAAGTGGCTTACAGGGTCTATAGACTGAGATGGCAGGTCCCCTTGAATCTGAACGACTTGGAAAGTATTTTTCAGTAAAGTGTTTTGCACATCACGAAATGTTGTGATCTATTGATATATAAAAGGCCGACGAACGTCTTTGAGCAGTCAACCTAAAAGTTGGAAAAAACTACGAGGTTTTGGAAGCATAATACAACCATTTCTATTAGCAACATTGCATGATCATGCAAAACAGAATTTTCATATGCATGAATGTTTGAAAATGAATTTATATGATGGTCAGTTTCTATATTAACAAACATTTTCATCTCTCTCTCTCTCTCTCTCTCTCTCTCTCTCTCGCTGGATGTCTTCAAAGCCGGCATAACCCAGTTACATATGTGTTATTGGCCATCAGTGACTTGAACAAGACTGATGTCGAAATAATCTAATGTCGCTTGTTAACGGAAGGAATTGTTTGATTATGTCACTCCATTCATTTTGACATGCTTTTCCTCCTCCTCCTCCATCATATATATTATATATCTATATACATTTTAATATATATATATATTATATATATGCATAGGCTATATATATACAGTATATATATATTTATATATATATATCTATAATATATATATATATATTATATTTATATATATATACATATATGCATAGGCTATATATATACAGTATATATATATTTATATATATATATCTATAATGTATATATATATATATATATATATATTTATACACATATATAAACATATATATACACATATATGTGTGTTTGTGTGTATGTGTCAATCATATTGGAGACAAACTTTTTCCATCTTTTCAACATAATAAGAATATGAAAAATCCCAGTTTTATATATATATATATATATATATATGTATTGTTGTACATGGTAATGTAGAGGTCTGGGTGTACAGGAGATTAACATACTTTCAAAGCAAAACAATTTCATTTAAAATCTAATAATAATAGATAATATTTGTATTTTCAATACATAATTTGATGCGCTTTACAATATTCAGGTGAACTCGATTAAATTGGAAGTAAAATAAATAGTTGTAAAATGGGGGTGTCGAAGGTTAAATTCTTTTGCAATTTTGTGATAAGGCCATCCTCCCTTCTTCTCGTCCACTTAAGGAGTACCAACTCGATTCTTCCTCTTTAGACAGAGCCATCATTCGATCTGGACAGGAAAAAAATTAAATAAATAAAATTTTAAAATTTCCTTTGTACCCAGACTTTGTTGACACCCAGTAGATTTCCTGGCACTTGAGGCCAAGCACGGGCTCTTGCGATAATGCAGCCCTAGGTGATAAGTTTCCTTCGGGTTGTAGATTAGTAAGGAGCAAGGGATAAAGGATATTCAACAACGTTTATTCATGTGTGGCTTGGTTGAGGATAAAGGGCTGAAGGATAATTTATTTGTCAATTTACATTTCCTAATAAAAGTTGGAACACCCAGCCCTACATGGCTAAGGACTTTGAATAGTGAAGTAGGAGCTGATGAATGGAGAAGTATTGA
>NW_027172071.1:2500-47500 GCF_036898095.1 Palaemon carinicauda | reverse complement strand
CAGCTAAACTCAACCCTAGTTGGAGAAACGTGTTGCTACAAGCCCAAGGGCTCCTACATAGAAAAATAGCCCAGTGAGGAAAGGAAATACATAAACTATTTGAGAAGTAGGGAATAATTGACATAGAATATTTTAAGATCCGTAACAAACTTTTGATAGATCTGTCATATTTAAAGAAATGTGTTATTTTCTGCTCTTGGATATTCATGAATAATTTCGAGTGATATTTCAAATTAGTAGTAAAGGCCACCTCTCTCTCTCTCTCTCTCTCTCTCTCTCTCTCTCTCTCTCTCTCAACAAGCAAATTGATATTGTATTTTAGACTATAGCTTAGCGGCTGGTGTTTTTCTTAACAGGAGACATTGGTGCCTTTATAACTTGCTCTTGTATTTATTTTACAATAAAATGGGAAAAGTTCATCTCAAATTATAACGGTTTTGATAAGACCTAGATTTTCTTTCTGATGATATCAACACCTTTTCCAATTCTGCCAACACAAATTATTATATTTATGGATGCAGCTGAAGATTTTGACCATTTATTATGAAGGTATCCCTTTCTGGGTGGGGATACCAGTAAGGTATCCCTTTCTGAGTGGGGATACCAGTAAGGTATCCCTTTCTGAGTGGGGATACCTTAACGCGGTGAAAGCTGTACTTCTCAGAGCCACCCATACTAGATTGGTTTGCCGTGAGCGATCGTGCTAGATTCTCCCACCATCACCAATCCACAGTAGCTATTATGGTGATGGAAATGGCCAAAAACCAGACATGACTAAGGATATATTTGAGGCCTTTGTCCTGCAGTGGATTTGAAACTGCTCCATTGGTTGTTGATGTTGAATTGATTTGAGAACTCATTAAAGTCACTGAAACAGTAATACTCGATATCGAGTGACAGCTGTGATATATATATATATATATATATGTATATATATATATATATATATACATATATATATATATATATATATAGAGAGAGAGAGAGAGAGAGAGAGAGAGAGAAAAGCAGAATGCTATAAACCCAAGGGCTCCACAGGGAAAAATAATTCAGGAGATAATAACATATCTGAGGCCTTTGTTCTGCAGTGGACTAGTGACACCTGATGATATATAATATATGTATTTATATACACACACATACACACACACACACACATAAATAAATACAACAACTTCACAGCCCTTTCTAAAAACCACTGCAGGAAAAAGGCCTCAGACATGTCTGGGGTTTGGCCAGTTTCTAGCCACACTTAATTGCAAATTGGTGATGTGGGACACTTTTGTCTGATCCTTTAAAGCAAACCAACCTAGTATGAGTGACCTTGACTAGTACTCCTTTGCTGATCATGGTGATAGACAAACCCTTTAACCAAGTTGAGGGTTTTAAGGATGTCTTGCCTTATATCAATGTATCTCAGCTTGCAAATTGATCTCTCTCTCTCTCTCTCTCTCTCTCTCTCTCTAATACAATAATAGGTCTACACATATTGCAAGCAGAACAAACAACGAAAAAAACAATATTTTGTTTTGATTATTATTACTTCTCTTGTAGTTTACTGCCTTGCTTCCTTTCCTTATTAGGCTATTTTTCCCTGTTGGAGGAATGGGGCTTATAGCATCCAGCTTCTCCAACTAGGGTTGTAGTTTTGCTAATAATAATAATAATAATAATCGGAGTCTCTCTCTCTCTCTCTCTCTCTCTCTCTCAACAAGCGCTATGTATTACAACGTGTGCTCCCATGTATAGAAGTATTAAGTACAGCTATTCATGGGTCAGAATGATATTGTAATTGTGCAATCTATGAAATAATTTAAAGGGGTCCTATTTGCCTGTATTTCAGGGGGGGGGGCGTGTTATTCATAACAGGAGACAGTAATGCCTTTATATTTATTACCTCCGTCAACGAAGTTGGAAGAAGGTTATGTTTAACCCTCGTTTGAGTGTTTTTGAGCCACCCATACTAGATTTGTTTGCTGTGAGCGATCGTGCTAAATTCTCCCACCATCACCAATCCACAGTGGCTATTATGGTGATGGAAATGGCTAAGAACCAGACATGACTAAGGATATATTTGAGGCCTTTGTCCTGCAGTGGATTTGAAACTGCTGTATTGGTTGTTGATGTTGAATTGATTTGAGAACTCATTAAGGTCACTGAAACTGTAATACTCAATATCAAGTGAGAGCTATGATATATATATTATATATATAATCTCCTCGTACGCCTATTGACGCAAAGGGCCTCTGTTGAATTGAATCAAAGTCGAAGTCATGATAAAATATTTTTTTCTAGAGTTGAGACTCTCTCTCTCTCTCTCTCTCTCTCTACCCACACACACACACACATATATATATATATATATAGTTTCAACATCCACACAAAGGTAAAAGCAAAACCTAATACATTATATAAAAATCTACGGGATTTTAGTGAAACGCACCACAGGAAATGAACTTGTAATCACATGACACAAAAGACAACATTGGCTGGTGTGAGAGAAATGGGTTTGACAGCTCACTTCCTGTCTATTGTGTAAATGTCAACAAAGCTGTGAACTAATTGATATGGGGTGGTAGGGGGGAGAGACACCCCCCGGGTAGGTGACAGGCTTGCTTCTGAAGAGAGAAAAGATGAGGGAAAGTATTGTTGTTGTTGTTGTTTTTATTAATATTACTCTTGGTATTATTATCATCATGATTTTTAGGCTCTTTTATATGAGTTTCTACTAACCTGTCGCCTTATTTCTCTCTCTCTCTCTCTCTCTCTCTCTCTCTCTCTCATATCAATAAGAAATAGGGTATGTATTTCATGTGGGTATCTCGGCTTTGTACTGTTATATTAAATTTATATTCACAGATGATACTTGAGGTTGGAATAGAATATATATATATATATATATATATATAATTATTATCCGTTGCTAGTTCACTGCAGGACAAGAGTCTCAGAGAAGTCCTTCCAACTCTGTCTCTTTGTGGTCATTGTTTGCTATTCTATACCTGCAAATTATCTTAGCTAGTCAACCAACACACACACACAAACACACACATAAACACACACACACACACACACACACATATATATATATATATATATACATATACACATATATTAGATTTGTACATACATACGCTTTTTCAGGGTTTCCTGTGGACTTAATTTTGTAATCTTTAAATGGTAATTGACACCTGTGCACTATATTTGTATATGTACACTTGTATGTGTTTGTATCCATACATACACATTTATTTGTATATGTACATACATACACATATATGTGTTTGTATACATACATAGTTTGAATCCATACATACACATTGATTTGTATATGTACATACATACACATATATGTGTTTGTATACATACATACACACATGCTTTATTCTGGTTACCTTTAACTTATTTTTCATTTCATATCTTACAGTTCGTAAGTGTTTAAGATCATTTTTCTGATATTGAAATGATCTAAGAACAAATGTTATCTATTAGTCTGCCTGGATAAGAGGAAGGCTCCATCGCTGGACAGAGGACAGATAGAACGTAACTTGACTGTAGTAGTTGGTGGGGAAGGATGGGGAATTGGGTGAGGATGTGGTATGGGGAAGAAAGGATGGGGAAGGCTCACGTGAAGCGAGCCTTGGTGTTGATGACTGTGGGAAAATCTGTCAGTGTTGAAGTGAGAGAGGAAGGAATGATTTTCATAATTTTTATTATTATCATTATTATTATTATTATTATTATACTTGGTAAGCTACATTCCTAGTTGGAAAAGCAGGATGCTATTAGCCCAGGGGCCCCAACAGGAAAAATAGCCCAGTGAGGAAAGGAAACAAGGAAAAGAATATTTTAAGAATAGTAACAACATTAAAATAAATAATTCCTGTATAAACTATAAAAAACTTTAACAATTAGAGAAATTAGATAGAATAGTGTGCTTGATTGTACCCTCAAGCAAGAGAACTTTAACCCAAGACAGTGGAAGACTATGGTACGGAGGCTATGGCATTACCATGACTAGAGAACAATGGTTTGATTTTAGAGTGTCCTTTTAGAAGAGCTGCTTACCATAGCTAAAGAGTTTTAATTAAAGGACCAAATGAAATGAAAGGTTATGGATTCATGTGATAATTATAAGGGTTTAGGAGGCATGTGGTTAAGTATATCATAAATATTTCATATTTTGCTTCAAGACAATTTAGTGCATCTCCTGTGCAGTATTGATATTTCATAAGAAAGACCTATGTAGGTTGATACCTGATGTGATGTGATTTATTCACATTCTAAAGTACTGATCAAAATTTCTATTTCTCATTACTTTGATAGTATAATAATTTCATCAATTTTCCATTTTTCATTAAATTGATTAAATCTGTATTCCTATACTGGTACTTGGATTGATTAAACTTCAAAAGTTCAAACTTACAGTAAATGTTTCTTTATGATGAACAGGCTGACATAAGTCTTTTTATTGTATATATATGAAATATCTGTTTTGATATCGTTACTGTTTTTTCAATATTTTGATTGTTCATTATTTCTCATATCGTTTATTTATTTCCTTATATCCTTTCCTCACTGGGCTATTTTTAGCTGTTGGAGCCCTTGGGCTTATAGCATATTGCTTTTCCAACTAGGGTTGTAGCTTAGTAATAATAATAATAATAATAATAATTAATAATAATAATAATAATATTACGGTGGTTATTGATTCTTTAAATCAATAGTGTATATTGTAATCTAATTGTGAGTAGTGCCATAGCCTCTGTACCATGGACTTCCACTGTCTTGGGTTAGAGTTCTCTTGCTTGAGGGTACACTCGGGCACACTATTCTATCTTATTTCTCTCTCTCTCTCTCTCTCTCTCTCTCTCTCTCTCTTTTATAGTTTATGTATGAAAAATCTAATTTAATGTTGTTGCTATTTCCATTCTATATAACTCCTGTAGTTTTCTATTTTCTTGTTTCCTTTCCTCACTTTATATATAATCATGGCTTGGTTTATGATAGCGTTTCCCAGTACCCAATAGAAAACGTTACTAAGCTGTTAAGTCACTAATCTGATAAGTTTGCAATATTCTGTACACATGGACACATTAATGGTTGAAGTATTTCTGCTTGATAATTTATATGCATATATATATATATATACATACATATATATATATATATGTATATATATATGTATATATATGTATATATATATACTGCATATATACACATACATATATGTATATATAAACATATATACATATATATATATATATATATACTGCATATATAGGCTACACATACATAATATATATATATACATATATACATATATATATATATATATATATTTACATATATACGTATATATATATATATATATACACTCAAAATAACACCCTTAAAACCTTTAAATTGATATAATTGAAATGAAACAGCTAAGTATCTAGGCGAGTATACAATATAAATTATCACTTCCTTGTTGTCCGGTGTTCTGAGCTTTCAAAAAACATCCCATGTTATCGAAGTCTCGAGTAACAGAATGTAAAATACAAAATAGATATATATCTTAGATCATGAATGTAATCTCTGAGATACGTTTTTGAAAATTGTCAATTGCATAGTGTTCATTGATAACTTTCTCGTGATAGCATCACTGATCACTTATCATGTATGATATAATGGATATTTTTCATGTACTACATGTATATGTGTGTATATTTGATGTATGTGTGTCTCTGTGTCCCCTTCTAAGGGGGGGCACCTTAACATGGTGAAAGAGTTATGTGTATCACCATGATCAGCAAAGCTGTTCTGTCAGGGCCCCACTGGTATTATGTTGGTTTGTTGTGAGCGATCAGATGAAAATATCCCATCATCAATCTGTGGTGGCCAGCCTGGGGTTGAAAATTGAACAAACCCCAGTCGTGAACAAGGACTATATCTTAGGCCTTTGTTCTCCATTGAACTAGTAACAGCAGACGAATTTCTAGTGCAGAACAAAGGCCTCAGACATGTCCATCCACTTGCATCTGTTTATGGTCTTTGTATGCCAGTCCAAACCAGCAAATTTTCTTAGTTCGTCATTCCTTCCCCCTGTTTCTTTTGCAATCTCTAAGGAACCCATTCTCTTATTCTTGATGTCTATCTATTATCTGTCATTCTCATCATGCCCATGTCCATTTCTTTTTCTTACATGTTATTAGAATATCCTCTACTTTAGTTTGCTCACGTATCCATGTTGCTCTTTTCCTGTTTCTTACTGTTATTCCCTTCATTATTCTTTCCATAGCTCTCTGAATTGTAACTAGCTTATATATGTATATATATATATATATATATATATATATTCATTTATTTATGTATTTATTCATTTGTATACGCGTACCCCTTTCTGAGTATGGAGTACCTTTACGAGATGAAAGGGTTTCTGTATTGCCATAACCATCAAAGCTGTACTAGTCAGGGCCACCCATATTAGGTTAGTTTGCTGTGAGCTATCATGCAAAAGTCTCCCACCATCAGCAATCCGTAGTTGTATGTTTAGGTCTATATAATCAGTTTCATGATTACAAATACAGAGGGTCAAATTTCCCTACAGTGATTCATCAAAGTATTTCTGATTAAATGTTATTCCCAAAGTAGATATAACTCTCTCTCTCTCTCTCTCTCTCTCTCTCTCATGCACTCCTGAGGCACATCTTGGAAATGAGCGGGCAATGATGTCAGGAATTGGCCTTTTAACATAAGCTGAAAGGTGTGTGTGGGGCAAAATAGAACCTCTAGTATTGTGATAACTTAGTTCATATAGAAGGCTTGTTACTCCCAACTTTATATATAGTGGAGGATTAAACACCAGGTTCCTTAGACCTATAGAAATTCTACAATTACTTTTTTTTTCTATGGTTTTAAATACTCTAAGGCAAAACTAAGCTATTCGATAGATAGATTAATAGTAAGGTAATGAGATTATAACTATAGAAAACCTACCTTTTGCTTTCTTCGTTCCCAGTTTTAGTTAATTTTGTTATTATTATTATTATTATTATTATTATTATTATTATTATTATTATTATTATTATTATTATTATTATTATTATTACTTACTAAGCTACAACCCTAGTTGGAAAAGCAGGATGCTATAAGCCCAGGGGTTCCAACAGGGAAAATAGCTCAGTGAGAAAAGGAAACAAGGAAAAATTAAATATTTTAACAAGAGCAACAATATTAAAATAAATATCACTTATAAACTATTAAAACTTTAACAAAAAAAGAGGAAGAGAAATAAGATATAAGATAGAACAGTGTGTGCCCGAGTGTACCCTCAAGCAAGAGAACTCTAACCCAAGACAGTGGAAGACCATGGTACAGAGGCTATGGCACTACCCAAGATTAGAGAACAATGGTTTGATTTTGGAGTGTCCTCCTAGAAGAGCTGCTTACCATGGCTAAAGAGTCTCTTCTACCCTTACCAAGAGGAAAGTAGCCACTGAACAATAACAATATAGTAGTTAACCCCTTGGGTGAAGAAGAATTGTTTGGTAATCTCAGTGTTGTCAGGTGTATGAGGACAGAGGAGAATATGTAAAGAATAGGCCAGACTATTCGGTGTGTGAGTGTATAGGCAAAAGGAAAATGAACCGTGACCAGAGAGAAGGATCCAATGTAGTACTATCTGGCCAGTCAAAAGACCCCATAACTCTCTAGTGGTAGTATCTCAACGGGTGGCTGGTGCCCTGGCCAACCTACTACTTATAAAAATGAGATTAAACCCTGAGAGAGAGAGAGAGAGAGAGAGAGAGAGAGAGAGATACTGGATTAAAGATATAAAACTCTGGAACAGAGAGAAAGAGAGAGACTGGAATGAGGAGATAAAACTCTGGAAGAGAGAGAGAGAGAGAGAGAGAGAGAGAGAGAGAGTTTAATTTAAGTCATTTCATTCATCGAAATTAATTTGATATGCTTATTTTCAACATTTACACAATAGCTATGAGCTAAGCTTGAATATGAATTAATAGCTATTCTATTTTTGATTAATTTCTCTGTTTTAATGATAGAAATTTAACTTATATATACCTAAAGTAAATAGAAATTATTCATTTCACTATTTATACATATATTATAAAAATTAAGGGCTATTTGAGTTTTGTTTTCCCATGTAAATTTCGAATACAAATCCAAAAAAAAAAAAAAACTTGAAAAATTGTAGGTTTTGAGGATGCAAATATATATAGAAATGATTTTTCATTCATTTAAAGAATATTCATATGTTGCATAATTAATATACCTTAAGTGGTATCCCTTATGCCTATTGCATAATATTTTTCATAATTGACCATCCTTTACATTCAGATCTCCCTGGACAATTCTATCCTGTTCGTAATACTAGGCAGGCAGTTCATTCTAATAGCCAGGCCTTCTCCATCATGAGGCTCAATACTACACAGTCTTCTAGAAGTTTTATTCCAGCTGTGACCAAGTTGTGGAATGATCTTCCTAATCGTGGGTAGTAGGTTGGCCAGGGCACCAGCCACCCGTTGGGATACTACCACTAGAGATTTATGGCGTCTTTTGACTGGCCAGACAGTACTACGTTAGATATTTCTCTCTGGTTACGGTTCATTTGCCTACACATACACTGAATAGTCTGGCATATTCCTTTACATATTCTCCTCTGTCCTTTATCTATGGTAAGCAGCTCTTCTAGGAGAAGGACACTCCAAAATCAAACCATTGTTCTCTAGTCTTGGGTCGTGCCATACCCTCTGCACCATGGTCTTCCACTGTCTTGGGTTAGAGTTCTCTTGCTTGAGGGTACACTCGGGCACACTATTCTATCTTATTTCTCTTCCTCTTGTTTTGTTAAAGTTTATATAGTTTATATAGGAGATATTTATTTTAATGTTACTGTTTTTATTATCTTATTTTTCCTTGTTTTCTTTCCTCACAGAGCTATTTTCTCTGTTGGAGCCCCTGGGCTTATAGCATCTTTCTTTTCCAACTAGGGTTGTAGCTTGGCTAATAATAATAATAATAATAATAATAATAATAACAATAATAATAAAAATAGAAGTTGTCAGGAATTTTCATATATTTGAATATTTCCTTATAGTTATTGGGGAAAAAACGTAAATATTTAACCATATTTAAAAGAAAATATATATAATTATATATATTTTATATTTCTATATTTACATTGAACATATATTGCTTAAAATAGCCCTTTAAAATAATAATTGTCATTTATGATTATTTTAACCTTAATAGTAACACACAAACACACACACACACACAACCCCACACATACAAACATACATTTTAACTCTTCTAAAAAGTATATTACAAACACCCTCTCTCTCTCTCTCTCTCTCTCTCTCTCTCTCCTCTCTCTCTCTCTCTCTCTCTCTCTCTCTCTCTAGAAGCTATAAAATTTATATTTATTGTAGTAAATATTAAATAATGAAAAGATTTAAGCTTAAATTCCTCCCCTGAAGAAGTATTGGAACTTCTTCCTCGCTTGAGGAAAACAACAATGGCTGCTTGATTGACCGTCACCTCCCACTTCCTCCTTTCAAGCTTTTTTAAAAGTTTCAACAGCCGTTAATACAGTTTTATTTCTATCAGTGTAAGTGAAATAAGGTCGGCTAATTACAGGTAATTATATTTGCCAAATAATTGTGATATTTCGAAAATTATCATGAGTTAAACTCGAAGTACTTCAGGAATCCAATATGGCGTCCAGGTGACAGGTGTCAGCCGGCAAATATTAAACTGGTCGAACCGGTTATACCTTTTATTTACACCAGTACTGTTGACCGTGCTATTTGACCGGCATATTTTTGCATTTGGATATTATGCCTAAGGTATGAATAGGCCCAGGTTACTGAAATGTCTGGTATGGTCCCATGTTTAGTATGGGGTCACGTGGCCTATAAGTGGCTTGTATAGTTTAATACTTGGGAATTTAAGTAGATATATAATTAATCTTTTTATGTATTATAAGGATTCTATATATCTGGTTTAGATTATTGAAAATTTGTTGAAAATAAAGATTAGGACAAAATTAGGTTAAGCAGACTTGGGCTAATCAGTAGAAAATGGAGTTATCCCGTTTTCATGCTACGGTAAAATTTATATTCTTTAATTTTAATGAATTTTTAATAATTTATTTGCTAAGATATTCACCAGTTTAAAAGACTATAATTTTTAGAATTTATTAATTTATTCTCATTTTATTACCTTATTTCCTTTCCTCACTGGACTATTTTTCCCTATTGGAGCCCTTGGGCTTATAGCATCTTGCTTTTCCAACTAGGGTTGTAGCTTGGCTAGTAATAATATGGCGTCGGACCTAACCTGACTTGATTTACGATGTCTTCAATAGCTGTTTTGTGTGGGGTAGTTTGACGCTCATGTTTCTTGCATAAATAGTTTACATTTTTCTGGTATTATTTTACTGTATTACAGGGCAATGTAACCTAAGAATAAATACTTTTTCTTATCGAAAAAAAATACACACCGAAAATACTTTTTTCCGTCGCAAATGAATACTGTATATAGTTTCAGCAATATATATATATATATATATATATATACTGTATATATATATATATCTATGTCCTACGATAATGGGGGACCCCCAGTGGGAACTGGGGGTTTTGGGTGGGGAAAACATACTGGGGAAAAGATATATAAACGTAAAACAAACCTTTTCTTCTCGATACATTACCTTCTTGCATGTATAATAAACTGAGGAAAAGACAAAACAGTATAACTGGTTAAACTTTAGAGGCGCCGTTGCAAAGGCTATGTCTCGTGAAAAAATACGGTAACCAGAGCTGCCAACGTCTGATCTAGATCAAATGTTAACGTAACATGCTAACATTAGCAGTGTTTTTCATTTAAATTTTCTCATTCTACTTGCCGGCTGTAGTCGCTCTCGTTCGTGCGTTTGTACATAGCAGGTTTCGACCTTCTGCGCCAAAACCCCGCCTCCCTGCGCAGAGACTGTTCCTCCACCAATAGGATTTCTTCTTCTCTAATCGGGAAATATAATTAATCGTCTTCTCCATCAGCTCTGTTCAAGTCTATTACTTGATCCAGTTCAACTATATCATTCCTTTTATGTAATACCCTCGTATACATATTACGATTGACCCTAGTATTACACGTTTTATTTTCCGATACCTTATAAAATTACCATTTTATATACCCATCGAATATTATTTATCATGCATTCCATTTTATCTTTATATTTTACTTTTATATATTTTGTTATTACCTTGTCACGCCCAGATTTCACATAAATACTTGCTCTGGACAAGTTTCCCATTCTGTTCGTTCATGATTACTCTCTAGACTCCGTTGCTTTCCCGTTGACCAATCGCGAACCCATACGTATGTAAAGTTTGTACCGAGGGTTTAATATTTCCCTACCCCCACCTTCCAACAAACCCTTTTCCGTGGAAACCTTTGCCCAAGTCAGGTCTTTGTTAGTTCAAGTGACGTCTTTTTGCGTATTTTACGATCGAAGGATTAGAAAATTTTAACTTCAGTAATCCGTACTTGAAAGTATTTTGGTGAATTCCAATGTTGATAATTTTCTTAAATTTCGTAATGTAATATACCAACTTTTACAGTGTTCCAAGTGCTGTACTAAACTAAGGCAAAGCAGTTAAGACGCCACAGACTCGGTCACAACACCCCCCTGACCCACAAGTTACGTCGTCACGATCATAAGTCATTAATTTCTTAAACTTTAATGTGTTAGTTTTACTATATTTTGTTAGAGTGCGAAGCTCAACATTACTGCTTGCCAGTGCATACGAGGTTGATGTTTTATTTTCCTGTGATCGTAAGCGAGGAACAAGCACCATTATATTTAACGTTGCTAATGTTAGCGTGCGCAGCTCAACATTACTGCTTGCCAGTACATACGAGCTTGATGATTTATTTTCATACGAGTGAAGCGAGCCAGTGGCGGAACAAGATCCATTATATGTAATGTTATCGTAACAGTGCTAATGTTATCGTAGCGTGAGTGAAGTGATACGTATTAACTATATACTGTACCTGTATATAACAAACGGCATTATATTGGGTTTGTGACCTGGGAACCCCTAGGTTAGGTTAGGTGGGTTTGTTAGGTTCTGTACCCTTTCTGTACTTTTTTATATAGTGTAAAGGTTATTCTAATAGCCAGGCGTTCTCCATCATGAGGCTCAGTACTACGCAGTACTCTAGAAGTTTTATTCCAGCTGTTACCAAGTTATGGAATGATCTTCCTAATCGGGTAGTTGAATTAGTAGAACTTCAAAAGTTCAAAGTTGGAGCAAATGTTTTTTATGTTGACCAGGCTGACATGAGTCTTTTTATAGTTTATATATGACATATCTGTTTTTGACGTTAATAGTTTATATATGACATGTCTGTTTTGACGTTGTTACTTTTTTTTAGTATGATTTATTGTTAATTTGTTCTTTTCATTTATTTATTTCCTTATTTCCTTTCCTCACTGGGCTAATTTTCCCTGTTGGAGCCCCTGGGCTTATAGCATCTTGCTTTTCCAACTGGAGTTGTAGCTTGGATAGTGATAATAATATGGAAAATTCTTTAAAATACACATAATATTACCGTAGCATTGCTAACGTTAAGCAATGCCATGGTAATGCTATGTATCATAGGTAACGTTGCTAATGTTACCGTTCTCGGTATATTCGTGAGTGAAGTGACACGTAATTTAAACAAGTCATTATATTTAAACATTTTAACAAAATATGTATAATAAAAAACATTATATTTAAACATTTCAACAGAAAATGTGTTTGCCTGTAGAAAATAATGGGATTTAACCGGTTTTCACCTTCATTTTATTTGTAATACAGTAACAGCAATCAGTCCGGATACTTAAAGTTAGTCGAATTGGTTGTTCTGTTGGTTTGAGGATGAAATGATGGTCAAATTCGGTCAAATTGTATTATTTACTTCAGGAAAACGTTAGTTTCTGTTCGAAATCAGAATCTGTAATACAGTAAAACTTTACCAAATTGTCATTATTGTGCTAACAAAGAGATTCACCTGTCAAAAAGATGATAGTCTAAGGTGTCAGACCTAACCTGATTTGATTTACCAAGTCTTCAATAGCTGTTTTGGGCGTTAGTTTGACGCTCATGTTTACTTGCATAAATAGTTTTAAGATGCAATACACAGGTATGTCCATCATTTTCCTGGTATTATTTTACTGTATTACAGGGCAATGTAACCTAAGAATAAATACTTTTTCTCATAGAAAAAAATACTCCGAAAATACTTTTTTTCCGTCGCAAATGAATACTGTATATAGTTTCAGTATATATATATATATATATATAAGATATATATATATATATATATATATAAGATATATATATATATATATATAAGATATATATATATATATATATCTATGTCCTACGATAATGGGGGACCCCCAGTGGGAACTCGCAGTTTTGGGTGGGGAAAACATACTGGGGAAACAACATTTAAACGTAAAACAAACCTTTTCTTCTCGGTACATTACCTTCTTGCATGTATAATAAACTGAGGAAAGACAAAACGGTATAACTGGTTAAACTTTGGAGGCGCCGTTGCAAAGACTATGTCTCTTGAAAAATTACGGTAACCAGAGCTGCCAACGTCTGATCTTGATCAAATGGTAACGTAACATGCTAACGTTAGCAGTGTTTTTCATTTCATTTTTCTCATTCCACTTGCCGGCTGTAGTCGCTCCTGTTCGTTCATGCGTTTGTACATAGGTTTCGACCTTCTGCGCTAAAATCCCGCCTCCCTGCGCAGAGATTTTTCCTCCACCAATAGGATTTCTTCTTTAATCGTGAAATATAATTAATCGTCTTTTCCACCAGCTCTGTTCAAGTCTATTACTTGATCCAGTTCACCTATATCATTCCTTTTATGTAATACCCTCGTATACATATTACGATTGACCCCAGTATTACTCGTTTTATTATCTGATACCTTATAAAATCACCATTTTATATACCCATCGAATATTATTTATCATGCATTCCATTTTATCTTCATATATTACTTTTATATATTTTGTTATTACCTTGTCACTCCCAGATTTCACATAAATACTTGCTCTGGACAAGTTTCCCATTCTGTTCATTCATGTTTACTCTCTAGACTCCGTTACTTTTCCGTTAACCAATCACAAACCCATACATATGTAAAGTTTGCACAGGGGGTATAATATTTCCCTACCCCCACCTTCCAACAAACCCTTTTCCGTGGAAACCTTTGCCCGAAGTCAGGTCTTTGTTATTTCGTGTCGTCTTTTTGCGTATTTTATAATCGAAGTTTTAGAAAATTGTAACGACTTCAGTAATCCGTACTTGAAAGTTTTTTGGTGAATTCCAATGTTGATAATTTTCTTAAATTTCGTAATGTAATATACCAACTTTGTGTTCCAAGTGCTGTACTAAACTAAGGTAAAGCAGTTGTTGCCACAGACTCGGTCACAACACCCCCCTGACCCACAAGTTACGTCGTCACGATCATAAAAGCAAGTCATTAATTTCTTAAACTTTAATGAGTTAGTTTTACTGTATTTTGATAGTGCGAAGCTCAACATTACCGCTTGCCAGTGCATACGAGGTTGAAGTTTTATTTTCCTGTGATCGCAAGCGAGGAACAAGAACCATTATATTTAACGTTGCTAATGTTAGCGTGCGCAGCTCAACATTACCGCTTGCCAGTACATAAAAGCTTGATGTTCTATTTCAATGTGAGCGAAGCGAGCCAGTTGCGGAACAATAACCATTATATGTAATGTAATCGTAACAGTGCTAACGTTATCGTAACGTGACTGAAGTGACACAGACTAACATACATTATATATATATATATATATATATATATTTATCAAAGACCAGTATATTGGGTTTGTGACCTGGGAACCCCTAGGTTAGGTTAGGTGGGTTTGTTAGTTTCTGTACCCTTTTTGTACTTTTTATAGATTGTGTAAAACTTATATGGAAAAATTATTTAAAATACATATGGAAATATCTAGCATTATTATCGCTAGTGATGTCACCGTACCGTTGGTAACGCTGTTTATCATTCGTGACTAATTTTACCGTTCTCAGTAAATACCTGAGGTTTGTGACCTGTCAACTACTAGGTTAGGTTGGTTTGTTAGGTTCTGTACCCTTTTTGTACTTTTTATATATTGTGTAACCGGTAATATTATCGTAACAATCCCAGACATCATTTGTAACACTGTGTATCATTGGTAACGTTGCTAATGTTATCGTTCGTCGTTCGCAGTACATTCGTGAGTGAAGTGACACCGTTGAACAAGTGCTTATATTTAAATATTTTAACACATATGTGACAACAGTGATTATATTTTGCCATTTTAACAGAAAATATGTGTTTTCCTGTAGAAAATAACGCGATTTAACCGGTTTTCACTTTCATTTCATCCTTAACAGCAACCAATTAGCAACTTAAAGTTAGTCAAATTGGTTGATGTTTGTTTGAGGTTGACATAAAGGTCAAATTCGGTTAAATCACGTTATTTACTATAGGAATATATATTTTCTGTTTGAAATCCCACCCTGTAATACAATACAACTATACCGAAATTTGTTGAACATAGAAATTGTTATAGTATAGTTCAGTGCTAACGAGTAGAAAATGGGTTTATACCGTTTTCTTTGCCAAGGTAATTTTTTTTGTGGTTTAATTTAAATGAATGATCGTTTGAAATTGCAAAGAGATTCACCAGCCAAAAAGATCGATAGTCTCGGGTATCAGACCTAACATATCCTAACCTATCCTATACCATATCTTTAATGCTGTTTTGGGGGTAGTTTGACGACATGTTCCTTCTTATAATAATTTTTAAGATGCAATGCACAGATGTCCATTTTCTGTAAATAAGTGGAATTAATTATAGGTGTCATGAAATGTTGAAAAGATAGAATTATGAACTAATCGGGTAGTGTAGAGGTGGTTGAGTAATCGGAGGTATGTCTGCTAAAATACTCGGCTGCTCGGCTCACACGCAGAGCAGGATGCTCATCTCTTGTCAGTACAGAGGCGAGCCAGGTGTTGAGTTACTCATGAATGGCAGAGGCAGGGGATGGTGGCATTGCCCTAGCAAGCCGGGCAATGCCCTAGAGACTGACTATAAATACATATGATCAGTACATAGGATCAGGGAGGGCCAGGTAAGGGATGCTGATGCCTCAGTAGGTGGACCTATAGGCACCCCCAAATCCCCCAACCTTAGTTCGCAAGGATGGTGAGGTTGCAGCTACTAATGGAACTAACGAGTTTGAGCGGGACTCGAACCCCAGTCAGCAACGTTACTAAATAGGATATCACAATCCTAAAAAAAGCAAGGTTGATATATAGTTTAATTGCTAGCAAAAATTAAATTAGCTTTTATAAATGGACGAGTGCTGGCTAGGTTGTTGTCTTTTTCTGTATATTTAATATGGGCTGGGTCATAATAACTTACGTATCGGTCGATTGAAATGTGAAGTATGTTCTTTACTCTTAAGTCCATTGTTTACATTTGAGAGACACTGGCGGGATATCAAGAGTTGCGTTCTCCATGGCGGAATTCAAAAAGAAAATTTTATTCAATATTTATCTCGTTATGTTTTTATCTGCCAGGTAAAAATTATTATACGTATTTTAATGTTCAGTTTCGTTTTTTCAATATTTAGCAAACTAAAGTGTGCTTATTTTTCCAGCAGCACAAGAGGTCTAATTCCCTGCTTCAAGCCGCCAAACTGTACCCCCACCCATCTACGTTTACGACAGGGTCAGTGACAGTTCTTCCTTTGTCAACGGAAGACCCACAGCCTTCGACCTCCCAAACGTAAGGTAAGGATTTATTTGTGAATTGTGGTTTCGCTTTAGTTTGTGACCTGGGAAGGGGGTTCGGGGGCTTGTCCCTGGCTAGGGGTTGTGACCTGGGAAGGGGGTCCGGGGTTTACCCCCGGCTAGGGGTTGCTACCTGGGAACTACTAAGTTAGGTTAGGTGGGTTTGTTAGGTTCTGTACCCTTTTACAAATCTCAAATGTGTTAAATAATCATAGTTGGCCTATGTTTAGCCACTTACATGATCCATATATTTTTCCAACTGGTTATCTTGTTCTTATTTTGCATTTCTGACCATTATTATTGCTGTAAATATCTCATTTATGACATTCCCCCACCCTTAAAACCCCAGTATCGTACTGGGGCCACCCATAATTGTTTTGATATAATGAGGTCTGAAAACTCATGAACGGGTAGCTTGCCCCAATAATTGTTTTTTTTACTCCTAATTCCATTGTTTACATTTGAGAGACTGAAGGGGACTTACTGTGCATGCGTTTTTTTCCATGGTTTGGGGAGCTTTCTGCGCATTTATAATGACATATGTCAGGTGTTTTTTTAAAACTAATTAACAGCTTACAAGTAGTTCTTCATAAGTTCCCTTATGTTCTTTTACAACACCTATCCCCACCCGCTTTTCTCTTTAGTTTCATTATGGCTTCCGTATGCCAAGGTTGTTGTCTGAGGGAGTGGGAGATACATTCCCTCTTTTTCAGAGAAAATAAAGGGGCATATGAGTTCCTATAGAACCATGGAGTCATCCCTTCAGACATTCAATGCCCTTCCTGCCAGCAGCCATGTGTCTTTAGATCTCAAGTTAATCAGTGGGTTTGTAATCGATCAGTCAAGGTTGCTTAGAAGGGAAAGCGTCGTGCATGCCGTTTTTCCGTAACCGCATTTGAGGGCACTTTCTTGGAAAAGGCTCACGTCCGAGCATGGGAAATACTGCTGTTTGTGAATCATTTCCTTGAAAGGGCTTTTTGCAAGGCGATGTCACCTATACCCTTGGCTGGACATTACAAACTTCGGTTAACTGGAGGTCTTATTGTTCGAAAGTCGCGGAAAATTACTGCCAGAATTTGCCGGGTATTGGAGGGCCTGGCAGTGTTGTTGAAGTGGATGAATCCAAGTTTTAGAGGTCGAAATATAACAGGTAGGCTATTGTCTGGTGTGTTGGTGTTCCTGTAGAAAATAATGTGATTTAACCGGTTTTCACTTTCATTTCATCCTTAACAGCAACCAATTCGCAACTTAAAGTTAGTCGAATTGGTTGATCTGTTTGTTTGCGGTTGACTTAAAGGTCAAATTCGGTTAAATCACGTTATTTACTATAGGAATACATATTTTCTGTTTGAAATCACACCCTGTAATACAATACAACTCTACCGAAATTTGTTGAACGTAGAAATTGTTATAGTATAGTTCAGTGCTAACGAGTAGAAAATGGGTTTATACCGTTTTCTTTGCCAAGGCAATTTTTTTTTTTTTTTTTTGGTTTACTTCAAATGAATGATCGTTTATGTTATTTCAAAGAGATTCACCAGCCAAAAAGATCGATAGTCTCAGGTATCAGACCTAACATATCCTAACCTATCCTTTACCATATCTTTAATGCTGTTTTGGGGGTAGTTTGACGACATGTTCCTTCATATAATAATTTTTAACCCTTTTACCCCCAGGCTTTTTGGAAATTTCCAACCCTTAACCCCCAAGGGGTTACTTTTTTCCCAGCACATTTTGGTGTATATTTCTTTTAAATTGCTCTAACAGCCTTAATTTTTGCCATAGAGAGGTCAGGTTGGTCTCATTCTCTTGGAAAATGCCTGAATTTTCTCAAAAAATTATCAAAAATATGAAAAAAATAATTTTTATATAATTTTTTTGCAAGGACGTACCGGTACGTCCATGGGGGTAAAGGGATGGCTTTTGTGAAACGTACCAGTACGTCCTTTGGGGGTAAAAGGGTTAAGATGCAATGCACAGATGTCCATTTTCTGTAAATAAGTGGAATTAATTATAGGAGTGTCATGAAATGTTGAAAAGATAGAACTATGAACTGTAATCGGGTAGTGTAGAGGTGGTTGAGTAATCGGAGGTTTGTCTGCTAAAATACGTGGCTGCTCGGCTTACACGCAGAGCATGATGCTCATCTCTTGTCAGTACAGAGGCGAGCCAGGTGTTGAGTTACTCATGAATGGCAGAGGCAGGGGATGGTGGCATTGCCCTAGCAAGCCGGGCAATGCCCTAGAGACTGACTATAAATACATATGATCAGGACATAGGATCAGGGAGGGCCAGGTAAGGGATGCTGATGCCTCAGTAGGTGGACCTATAGGCACCCCCAAATCCCCCAACCATAGTTCGCAAGGATGGTGAGGTTGCCGCTACCCAAGGAACTAACGAGTTTGAGCGGGACTCGAACCCCAGTCAGCAACGTTAACAAATAAGGCTAACACAATCCTAAAAAAAGCAAGGTTCTTATATAGTTTAATTGCTAGCGAAAATGAAATTCGCTTACAAGAAATGGACGAGTGCTGGCTAGCTTGTTGTCTTTTTCTGTATATTTAATGTGGGCTGGGTCATAATAACTTACATATCGGTCGATTTAAATGTGAAGTATGTTTTTTACTCTTAAGTCCATTGTTTACATTTGAGAGACACTGGCGGGATATCAAGAGTTGCGTTCTCCATGGCGGAATTCAAAAAGAAAATTTTAAATTTTATTCAATATTTATCTCGTTATGTTTTTATCTGCCAGGTAAAAATTATTATACGTATTTTAATGTTCAGTTTCGTTTTTTCAATAATTAGCAAACTAAAATGTGCTTATTTTTCCAGCAGCACAAGAGGTCGAATTCCCTGCTTCAAGCCGCCAAACTGTACCCCCACCCATCTACGTTTACGACAGGGTCAGTGACAGTTCTTCTTTTATCAACGGAAGACCCACAGCCTTCGACCTGCCGAACTTAAGGTAAGGATTTATTTGTGAATTATGATTTCACTTTAGTTTGTGACCTGGTAGGGGTTTTGGGGCTTGCCCCCGGCTAGGGGTTGTGACCTGGGAAGGGGGTCCTGGGCTTGCCCCGTCTAGGGGTTGCGACCTGGGAACTACTAAGTTAGGTTAGGTGGGTTTGTTAGGTTCTGTACCCTTTTACAAATCTCAAATGTGTTAAATAATCATAGTTGAACTATGTTCAGCCACTTGCATGATCCATATATTTTTCCAACTGGTTATCTTGTTTTTATTTTGCATTTCTGACCATTATTATTGCTGTAAATCTCTCGTTTATGACCTTCCCCCACCCTTAAAACCATGGTATCGTACTGGGGCCGCCCATAATTGTCTATATAATGGGGTCCAAAAACTCATGAATTGGGTGGTTTGCCCCAACAATCAAAGTAAGAAATGCATAAAACACAAGATAACGAGTAGGAAAAATATATGGATCATGTATTTGACTAGAAATTAAAGTATCTTATATTTACTGGTGGACCTATAGGCGCCACCAAATCCCCCAACCTTAGGTCGCAAGGATGGTGAGGTTGCAGCTACCAAAGGAACTAAGGAGTTTGAGCGGGACTCAAACCCCAGTCAGCAACGTTACCAAATTGGCTACCACAATCCTAAAAAAAGCAAGGTTGATATATGTTAGTTTATTGCTAGCAAAAATGAAATTCGCTATAAGAAATGGACGAGTGCTGGCTAGCTTGTTGTCCTTCTCTGTATGTTTAATGTGGGCTGGGTCATAATAGCTTACGTATCGGTCGATTGAAATGTGAAGTATGTTTTTTACTCTTTAGTCCATTGTTTGCATTTGAGAGACTGAAGGGGACTTACTGTACACACGTTTTATTTTTCCATGGAATGCGGAGCTTTCTGTGCATTTACAATGACATATGTCAGGTGGTTTTTTAAAACTAATTAACAGCTTACAAGTAGTTCTTCATGAGTTCCCGTATGTTGTTTTTCAACACCTATCCCCACTCGCTTTTCTCTTTAGTTTCATCATGGCTTCCGTTTGCCTCATCATGGCTTCCGTTTGCCAAGGTTGTTGTCTGAGGGAGTGGGAGATACATTCCCTCTTTTTCAGAGAAAATGAAGGGGCATATGAATTCCTACAGAACCATGGAGTTGTCCCTTCAGACATTCAATGCCCTTCCTGCCAGCAGCCATGTGTCTTTAGATCTCAAGTTAATCAGTGGGCTTGTAATCGATCAGTCAAGGTTGCTAAGAAGGGAAAGCGTCGTGCATGCGGATTTTCCGTAACCGCATTTAAGGGCACTTTCTTGGAAAAGGCTCACGTCCGAGCATGGGAAATACTGCTGTTTGTGAATCATTTCCTTGAAAGGGCCTTTTCGCAAGGCGTTGTCACCTATAACCTTGGCTGGACATTACAAACTTCGGTTAACTGGAGGTCTTATTGTTCGGAAGTCGCGGAAAATTACTGCCAGAACTTGCCGGGTATTGGTGGGCCTGGCAGTGTTGTTGAAGTGGATGAATCCAATTTTTGGAGGTCGAAATATAACAGGTAGGCTGTTGTCTGGTGTGTTGGTGTTCCTGTAGAAAATAACGTGATTTAACCGGTTTTCACTTTCATTTCATCCTTAACAGCAACCAATTCGCAACTTAATTTTAGTCAAATTGGTTGATCTGTTTGTTTGCGGTTGACATGAAGGTCAAATTCGGTTAAATCACGTTATTTACTATAGGAATACATTTTTTCTGTTTGAAATCACACCCTGTAATACAATAAAACTTTACCGAAATTTGTTGAATATAGAAATTGTTATAGTACAGTTCAGTGCTAACGAGTAAAAAATGGGTTTATACCGTTTTCTTTGCCAAGGCAATTTTTTTTTTTTTTTGGTTTACTTTAAATGAATGATCGTTTGGTATTGCAAAGAGATTCACCAGCCATAAAGATCGATAGTCTCGGGTATCAGACCTAACATATCCTAACCTATCCTTTACCATATCTTTAATGCTGTTTTGGGGGTAGTTTGACGACATGTTCCTTCATATGATAGTTTTTAAGATGCAATGCACAGATGTCCATTTTCTGTAAATAAGTGGTATTAATTATAAGTGTCATGGAATGTTGAAAGATAGAATTATGAACTGTAATCGGGTAGTGTAGAGGTGGTTGAGTAATCGAAGGTTTGTCGGCTAAAATACTTAGCTGCTCGGCTTACACGCAGAGCATGATGCTCATCTCTTGTCAGTACAGAGGCGAGCCAGGTGTTGAGTTACTCATGAATGGCAGAGGCAGGGGATGGTGGCATTGCCCTAGCAAGCCGGGCAATGCCCTAGAGACTGACTATAAATATGATCAGTACATAGGATCAGGGAGGGCCAGGTAAGGGATGCTGATGCCTCTGTAGGTGGACCTATAGGCACCCCCAAATCGCCCCAACCTTAGTTCGCAAGGATAGTGAGGTTGCGGCTACTAAAGGAACTAACGAGTTTGAGCGGGACTTAAACCCCAGTCAGCAACTTTACCAAATAAGGCTAACACAATCCTAAAAAAAGCAAGGTTCTTATATAGTCTAATTGCTAGCGAAAATGAAATTCTCTATAAGAAATGGACTAGTGCTGGATAGCTTGTTGTCCTTCTCTATATGTTTAATGTGTGCTGGGTCATAATAACTTACGTATCGGTCGATTTAAATGTGAAGTATGTTTTTTACTCTTAAGTCTATTGTTTACATTTGAGAGACACTGGCGGGATATCAAGAGTTACGTTCTCCATGGCGGAATTCAAAAAGAAAATTTTATTCAATATTTATCTCGTTATGTCTTTATCTGCCAGGTAAAAATTAATATACGTATTTTAATGTTCAGTTTCGTTTTTTCAATAATTAGCAAACTAAAGTGTGCTTATTTTTCCAGCAGCACAAGAGGTCTAATTCCCTGCTTCAAGCCGCCAAACTGTACCCCCACCCATCTACGTTTACGACAGGGTCAGTGAAAGTTCTTCTTTTGTCAACGGAAGACCCACAGCCTTTGACCTGCCGAACTTAAGGTAAGGGTTTATTTGTGAATTGTAATTTCGCTGTAGTTTGTGACCTGGTAAGGGGGTTCGGGGGCTTGCTCCTGGCTAGGGGTTGTGACCTGGGAAGGGGGTCCGGGGGCTTGACCCCTGCTAGGGGTTGCGACCTGGGAACTACTAAGTTAGGTTAGGTGGGTTTGTTAGGTTCTGTACCCTGTTACAAATCTCAAATGTGTTAAATAATCATAGTTTGCATATGTTCAGCCACTTACATGATCCATATATTTTTCCAACTGGTTATCTTGTTCTTATTTTGCATTCTTGACCATTATTATTGCTGTAAATCTCTCGTTTATGACCTTCCCCCACCCTTAAAACCCCAGTATCGTACTGGGGCCGCCCATAATTGTCTATATAATGGGGTCCAAAAACTCATGAACTGGTGGTTTGCCCCAACAATCAAAGTATGAAATGCATAAAACACAAGATAACGAGTAGGAAAAATATATGTATCATGTATTTGACTAGAAATTAAAGTATCTTATATTTACTGGTTGACCTATAGGCGCCACCAAATCCCCCAACCTTAGGTCTCAAGGATGGTGAGGTTGCGGCTACCAAAGGAACTAACGAGTTGGAGCGGGACTCAAACCCCAGTCAGCAACGTTACCAAATTGGCTACCACAATCCTAAAAAAAGCAAGGTTGATATATGTTAGTTTATTGCTAGCAAAAATGAAATTAGCTATAAGAAATGGATGAGTGCTGGGTAGCTTGTTGTCCTTCTCTATATGTTTAATGTGGGCTGGGTCATAATAACTTGCGTATCGGTCGATTTAAAAGTGAAGTATGTTTTTTACTCTTAAGTCTATTGTTTACATTTGAGAGACTGAAGGGAACTTACTGTGCATGCGTTTTTTTCCATGGTTTGCGGAGCTTTCTGTGCATTTACAATGACATATCTCTCGGGTAGTTTTTTTTTTAAACCAATTAACAGCTTACAAGTAGTTCTTCATGAGTTCCCGTATGTTCTTTTACAACACTTAGCCCCACCTGCTTTTCTCTTCAGTTTCATCATGGACGGTGATGTCACCTATAACCTTGGCTGGACATTACAAACTTCGGTTAACTGGAGGTCTTATTGTTCAGAAGTTGCGGAAAATTACTGCCAGAACTTGCCGGCAGTTGGTGGGCCTGGCAGTGTCATCGAAGTGGATGAATCCAAGCTTGGGAGGACAAAATTTAACAGAGGTAGGGTGTGGGTGTTCAGTGGAATGGAGCAAGAGAGAAAAAAAATGTTTTTGGTCCCTTTGGTGGACCAACCAAGAAATGCCGAGACCCTTGAGCCCTTGATACAAAGTTATATTAAGGCGGGTAGCGTAATCCACAGTGATTCATTTTATTCAATATTTATCTCGTTCTGTATGTCTTTCTCTGCCAGGTAAAAATTATTATATTACGTATTTTAATGTTCAGTTTATTTTTTTCAATAATTAGCAAACTAAAGTGTGCTTATTTTTCCAGCAGCACAAGAGGTCTAATTCCCTGCTTCAAGCCGCCAAACTGTACCCCCGCCCATCTACGTTTACGACAGGGTCAGTGACAGTTCTTCCTTTGTCAATGGAAGACCCACAGCCTTCGACCTCCCAAACTTGAGGTAAGGATTTATTTGTGAATTGTCATTCCGCTTTAGTTTGTGACCTGGTAAGGGGGTTGGGGGGCTTGCTCCTGGCTAGGGGTTGTGACCTGGGAAGGGGGTCCGGGGTCTTGACCCCAGCTAGGGGTTGCCAACTGGGAACTACTAAGTTAGGTTAGGTGGGTTTGTTAGGTTCTGTACCCTTTTACAAATCTCAAATGTGTTGAATAATCATAGTTGGCCTATGTTCAGCCACTTGATCCATGTATTTTTCCAACTGGTTATCTTGTTCTTATTTTGCATTTCTGACTTCTTATTGCTGTAAATCTCTCGTTTATGACACTTCCCCACCCTTAAAACCCTGGTATCGTACTGGGGCTGCCCATAATTGTCTTTGTGACCTGCCAGAAGATGTGTGGTTTTAGCACACAAACTCCACTATCTGTGCTTGCAAGAAGAGTCTCCTACTCTAGTGGAGGGTTAGAGTAGGAACAAAAGGAGAAAAATATCTCTGGCAGGAATATTTTGATATGACCTTAGTGGGAAGGAAGAGGTTTGCCTTCGTGGAATGCTAGTGTTTTACAAACGCCAACATCATTCCTCAACCACATTTATTCCTCCCATTTTATAGGACCATGTGGTTTGACTCAAGGTGTAACAACTAGCTCTTATGGATGGATTTCAAAATACATACTACAAACAAGGTCGTCGTTGAAGTTATCGAAGTTGATGTTATCTTCATATTGAAGTCTTAGTATTGCATTCGTCAAAGTTATCGTCATTGAGTTCGTCTAAGTCTTCGTCGTTATTATCAGAGTCGTCTTCATATGTAATTTTTGCTTGTAGAATTTATATCTTTTTCAGGAAATCTTATAAATTTTTTTTTTTACCTTTTTTTTTCAGAACTTAACCCTTAAAAATTGAATCTTAATTGTGTTTTAGCTACCACCACATGTTTTTCTAATTTAATAAACTTTATATAAGAAATATGTGTTACTTCTCATTTCAGAGTACGATCTACTGTACATGGTGATCCCAGCATCATTGCATGTTGGAAAGGATATTTTCTAAAAGGTTTTCGCCATCACTCACCTTATTCCGTTCGGAACATCGGGAAACGCCTGTAAGCTACTCCCCGTTCCCACTCTGTTTACCCTCTGATTTAGGTCGTGAATCCTCGCCAGGAAGGACAAGACTCCTGAGGAACGTGAGAAACGAACGTTATGGAACCCTGTAAGGTCGTTCTGCAAGTGATTAACCAGTTTCAGACGTACCGTGAGGTATTAGGAGTACCTGCGATAAACTTTCCCAGAAGACATTGCAGAATCTTGCAATTAGTGTTCCAAAGCTCTTGAAAGGTTTTAAGATTAGGGCTATCTATAAAATAAAGAATAGGGAGTTTTAACCCAAATATTTTGCACTGCATTCTTAGGAGGTCCTGGAATCTCACAGTCATGACTAGGAAAGTGTAAACTATAATGTGATCTGCTAGAAGATGTCTGATTCAAGCACACAATTGCCAATATGATGTGATGTGTGATTTTAGCACACAAACTCCACTATCTGTGCTTGCAAGAAGATGAGTCTCCTACTCTAGTGGAGGGTTAGAGTAGGAACAAAAGGAGAAAAATATCTCGGGCTGGGATATTTCGATATCACCTAGTGGGAAGGAAGAGGTTTGCCTTCATGGAATGCTAGTGTTTTACAAATACCAACTTCATTCCTCAACCACATTTATTCCTCCCATTTTATAGAACCATGTGGTTCGACTAAAGGTGCATCAAGGAACTCTAATGGGTGGATCATTTCAAAATGCATACTACAAACAAGATCGTCATTGATGTTGTTATATTCGAAGTCTTAGTTGTCGTCGAATTCGTTAAGTCTTCGTCGTTATCATCAGAGTCGTCTTCATATTTGATTTTTGCATTTAGAATTTATATCTTTTTCAGGAAATCTTATCATTTTTTTTTTTACATTTTTTTCAGAACTTAATCCGGAAAAATTTCATCTATCTAATTGTTTTAGCTACCACCACTTGTTTTTTTAATTTATTAAACTTTATATAAGAAATATGTGTTACTTCTCATTTCAGACTACGATCTACTGTACATGATCACCCCAGCATCATTGCATGTTGGAAAGGATATTTTATGAAGGTTTTCGCCATCACTCAACTTATTCCATTCGGAACATCGGGAAACGCCTGTAAGCTACTCCCCGTTCCCACTCTTTTTAACCTTGGGATTTAGGTCGGGAATCCTCGCCAGGAAGGACAAGACTCCTGCGGAACGTGAGAAACGAACGCAATGGAACCCTGACCTAAGGTTATCATGCAAGGGTTAACCGGTTGCAGACGTACCGTGAGGTATTAGGAGTACCTGCGATAAACTCTCCCAGAAGACATTGCAGAATCTTGCAATTAGTGTTCCAGAGCTCTTAAAAGGTTTTAAGATTAGGGCTATCTATAAAATAAAGAATAGGGAGTTTTAACCCAAATATTGTGTTGAAGGCTGATTTATATATTAGCCTGTTCTATAATGCTGGTATTTTTTAGTATGATTTCGGAGGACTTTATTCGGAAGAAAATGTTTTTCATAATTGTGTTATACTGTAGTTAATTTACTATTTTTTCTTTCAGAGTATTATCTACAAAATGATACAAATGAAAGCATTATTTTGTAAATGATCATTTGTTCCGATATGGTATACTTTAATGCACTGCATACTTAGGAGGTCCTGGAATCTCCTAGTCTTGACTAGAAAAATTCAAACTATCATGTGATCTGCTAGAAGATGTCTGATTCAAGCACATAAATGCCGCTATGATGTGACCTGCCAGAAGATGTGTGGTTTTAGCACACAAACTCCACTATCTGTGCTTGCAAGAAGATGAGTCTCCTACTCTAGTGGAGGGTTAGAGTAGGAACAAAAGGAGAAAAATATCTCCGGGTGGGATGTTTCAATATCACCTAGTGGGAAGGAAGAGGTTTGCCTTCGTGGAATGCTAGTGTTTTACAAACACCAACTTCATTCCTCAACCACATTTATTCCTCCCGTTTTATAGGACCATGTGGTTTGACTCAAGGTGTAACAACTAGCTCTTATGGATGGATTTCAAAATGCATACTACAAACAATGTCGTTGTTGATGTTATCATATTATAAGTCTTAGGTGTCATCGAACTCTTCAAAGTCTTCGTCGTCATCAGAGTCGTCTTCATATGTAATTTTTGCATGAAGAATTTATATCTTTTTCAGGAAATCTTATAATTTTTTTTTTTTACCTTTTTTTTTCAGAACTTAATCCGGAAAAATTGAATCTTAAATGTGTTTTAGCTACCATCACTTGTTTTTTCAATTTATTAAACTTCATATAAGAAATATGTGTTACTTCTCATTTCAGACTATGATCTACTGTACATGGTGATCCCAGCATCATCGCATGTTGGAAAGGATATTTTATGAAGGTTTTCGCCATCACTCACCTTATTCCGTTCGGAACATCTTGAAACGCCTGTAAGCTACTCCCCGTTCCCACTCATTTTAACCTTGGGATTTAGGTCGGGAATCCTCGCCAGGAAGGACAAGACTCCTGAGGAACGTGAGAAACGACCTAAGGTCATCCTGCAAGTGATTTAACCAGTTGCAGACGTACCGTGAGGTATTAGGAGTACCAGCGATAAACTCTCCCAGAAGACATTGCAGAATCTTGCAATTAGTGTTCCAAAGCTCTTGAAAGGCTTTAAGATAAGGGCTATATATAATATAAAGAATAGGGAGTTTTAACCAAACTATTGTGTTGAAGGCTGATTTATATACAGTATTAGCCTGTTCTATAATGCTGGTATTTTTTAGTATGATTTCGGAGGACTTTATTCGGAAGAAAATGTTCTTCATAATTGTGTTATAGTTAATTTACCATTTTTTTTTTCTTTCAGAGTATGATCTACAAAATGATAGAAAGGAAAGCATTATTTTGTAAATGATCATTTGTTCCGATATGGTATACTTAAATGCACTGCATACTTAGGAGGTCCTGGAATCTCCCAGTCATGACTAGAAAAATGTAAACTATAATGTGATTTGCTAGATGATGTCTGATTCAAGCACAATTGCCGCTATGATGTGATCTGCCAGAAGATGTGTGGTTTTAGCACACAAACTCTATCTGTGCTTGCAAGAAGATGAGTCTCCTACTCTAGTGGAGGGTTAGAGTAGGAACAAAAGGAGAAAAATATCTCTGGCAGGGATATTTCAATATCTCCTAGTGTTAAGGAAGAGGTTTGCCTTCTTGGAATGCTAGTGTTTTACAAACACCAACTTCATTCCTCAACCACATTTATTCCTCCCACTTTACTGTATAGAACCATGTGGTTTGACACAAGGTGTAACAACTAGCTCTTATGGATGGATTTCAAAATGCATGCTACAAACAAGGTCGTCGTCAAAGTCATCGTCATTGAGTTCGTCTAAGTCTTCGTCGTTATCATCAGAGTCGTCTTCATATGTAATTTTTGCATGTAGAATTTTATATCTTTTTCAGGAAATCTTATAATTTTTTTTTTTTACTTTTTTTTCAGAACTTAATCCGGAAAAATTTCATCTATCTAATTGTTTTAGCTACCACCACTTGTTTTTTTAATTTATTAAACTTTATTTAAGAAATATGTGTTACTTCTCATTTCAGAGTACGATCTACTGTACATGGTGATCCCAGCATCATCGCATGTTGGAAAGGATATTATATGAAGGTTTTCGCCATCACTCAACTTATTCCATTCGGAACATCGGGAAACGCCTGTAAGCTACTCCCCGTTCCCACTCTGTTTACCCTCTGATTTAGGTCGAGAATCCTCGCCAGGAAGGACAAGACTCCTGAGGAACGTGAGAAACGAACGTTATGGAACCCTGTAAGGTCGTTCTGCAAGTGATTAACCAGTTTCAGACGTACCGTGAGGTATTAGAAGTACCTGCGATAAACTTTCCCAGAAGACATTGCAGAATCTTGCAATTAGTGTTCCAAAGCTCTTGAAAGGTTTTAAGATTAGGGCTATCTATAAAATAAAGAATAGGGAGTTTTAACCCAAATATTTTGCACTGCATTCTTAGGCGGTCCTGGAATCTCACAGACTTGACTAGGAAAGTGTAAACTATAATGTGATCTGCTAGAAGATGTCTGATTCAAGCACACAATTGCCAATATGATTTGATGTGTGATTTTAGCACACAAACTCCACTATCTGTGCTTGCAAGAAGATGAGTCTCCTACTCTAGTGGAGGGTTAGAGTAGGAACAAAAAGAGAAAAATATCTCGGGCTGGGATATTTCGATATGACCTAGTGGGAAGGAAGAGGTTTGCCTTCATGGAATGCTAGTGTTTTACAAACACCAACTTCGTGGAATGCTAGTGTTTTATCAACACCAACTTCGTGGAATGCTAGTGTTTCACAAACACCAACTTCATTCCTCAACCACATTTATTCCTCCCATTTTATAGGATCATGTGGTTCGACTAAAGGTGCATCAAGTTTCTCTTCTTGGTGGATGCATTTCAAAATGCATGCTACAAACAAGATCGTCATTGATGTTGTTATATTCGAAGTCTTAGTTGTCTTCGTCGTAATCATCAGAGTCGTCTTCATATTTGATTTTTTCATTTAGAATTTATATCTTTTTCAGGAAATCTTATCAATTTTTTTTTTACATTTTTTTCAGAACTTAATCCGGAAAAATTTCATCTATCTAATTGTTTTAGCTACCACCACTTGTTTTTTTAATTTATTAAACTTTATATAAGAAATATGTGTGACTTCTCATTTCAGACTATGATCTACTGTACATGGTGATCCCAGCATCATCGCATGTTGGAAAGGATATTTTATGAAGGTTTTCGCCATCACTCAACTTATTCCATTCGGAACATCGGGAAACGCCTGTAAGCTACTCCCCGTTCCCACTCTTTTTAACCTTGGGATTTAGGTCGGGAATCCTCGGCCTGAAGGACAAGACTCCTGAGGAACGTGAGAAACGAACGTTAAGGGTGTGACCTAAGGTCATCCTTCAAGTGATTAACAGTTGCAGACGTACCGTGAGGTATTAGGAGTACCTGCGATAAACTCTCCCAGAAGACATTGCAGAATCTTGCAATTAGTGTTCCAAAGCTCTTAAAAGGTTTTAAGATTAGGGCTATCTATAAAATAAAGAATAGGGACTTTTAACCCAAATATTGTGTTGAAGGCTGATTTATATATTAGCCTGTTCTATAATGCTGGTATTTTTTAGTATGATTTCGGAGGACTTTATTCGGAAGAAAATGTTCTTCATAATTGTGTTATACTGTAGTTAATTTACTATTTTTTCTTTGAGTATTATCTACAAAATGATAGAAATGAAAGCATTATTTTGTAAATGATCATTTGTTCCGATATGGTATACTTTAATGCACTGCATACTTAGGAGGTCCTGGAATCTCCTAGTCTTGACTAGAAAAATTCAAACTATCATGTGATCTGCTAGAAGATGTCTTGATTCAAGCACAACAATTGCCGCTATGATGTGACCTGCCAGAAGATGTGTGGTTTTAGCACACAAACTTCACTATCTGTGCTTGCAAGAAGATGAGTCTCCTACTCTAGTGGAGGGTTAGAGTAGGAACAAAAGGAGAAAATTATCTCCGGGTGGGATGTTTCAATATCACCTAGTGGGAAGGAAGAGGTTTGCCTTCGTGGAATGCTAGTGTTTTACAAACGCCAACTTCATTCCTCAACCACATTTATTCCTCCCGTTTTATAGGACCATGTGGTTTGACTCAAGGTGTAACAACTAGCTCTTATGGATGGATTTCAAAATGCATACTACAAACAAGGCCGTTGTTGATGTTATCATATTTGAAGTCTTAGAGTTGTCATCAAATTCGTCAAAGTCTTCGTCGTCACCAGAGTCCTCTACATATGTAATTTTTGCTTGTAGAATTTATATCTTTTTCAGGAAATCTTATATTTTTTTTTACATTTTTTTTCAGAACTTAATCCAGAAAAAATTTAATTGTGTTCTAGCTAACACCATTTTGTTTTTTAATTTATTAAAGTTATTTTATAGAAATATTTATTTTTTCTCATTTCAGAGTACGATCTACGGTACATGGTGATCCCTACGTCATTGCTTGTTAACCTAAACTGACTGGAACAAATTTCTTTTCTCTCTTTCCGTTTCAGGTGAGCCTGCCTGTGAGGTCCAACCACGCCACTTTGTCCAGGGCGTGACGGGCGCCGTTGCGGCACCTTCGTGTCCTCGGAGGAGACCGATCCTCACACACACTGCACACACTCTGTCCTTTGTACCGAAGTCGCTCGTGTTCGAAGGAATCCCCTTGTAGTGTGTCGGGAGTGGTTGTCCTAGCAGTGGGTGAGGTTTGGTATGCAGAAGTAGTAGTTTAAAAGGGATTCTTCCCCTTCGGGGTCAGCCTCGAAGGGGACGAAGTTGAGTATGAGTGGCGCCCTGGTAACGCTGGGATAACCTCGTTTGGGGTCTCCTCATATTATCGACCCTAGAGAGGCAGTGAGGGAGCCCTCCACGGGGGAGTCCCTCTCATATGACGCTGTTCGTTTGCTGTGGCCCTCCTTAGGGTTGACGGGTTCCCCATCAAAGGAGAATCTACAGGTCTTGCGTCTTGGTTTGCGTGTGCACTCAAGCGATGAGTCCTCTTCTGCTCTCTTAATAGGTCCGCTAACGTACCTATTAGTCCGGACCTTTCTTCACGTCCGAAGGAACGTGTTCCTCTACCCCAGAGGTTCTCATCTATGTCAACTGGAGCTGCTGTAGTTACTCCCAGCCACCCTCGAGTGGGTAAGCAGGGTTACCACCTCGCAGTTGAAATCTAATGGCTACCTTTCAGCTATGCTGAAAGATAATCCACATAAATAACTCCAGGTCTGTATTAGTTAGGGAAAAATACAAATTATCTATGAATTTGTCATTTTCAGTGACTTGTTTTGTTGTTAGCAGTAGATTTTTTTCTTGCAAGTATTTTTAATATGAACATAAGTTGTCCCGACACAAGATACAAAATTTCCGCTCTTTAACCTAATATTGTTATTTCGGCTGAGGTGAAAACTAGTCAAAACTAAAGTTGACTACGGTTTTAGTAACCCGGTAGTTAGCGGGGGTGTGTTCACCCACTGCTCCCACCAGCACTGGTGACTCGGTCACTTTTTATTTTGGCTCAGTAGATTGTAGACGTGTCTCACTCTCCCGTTAACCTAAGCTAGCTGGAACTAATTTCTTTTCTCTTTTTCTTTTTCAGGTGTTCCTACCCGTGAGGTCCAACCATGCCACTTTGTGCAGGCCGTGAAGGGCGCCGTTGCGGCACTTTCATGTCCTCGGAGTAGCCAGATCGGGTACCAATAATGACAATTACAGCAATTGATGGTGTAAAACGTAATTGTAAGAAGGAAGTTAAACCGAGTGGCTTTTGGAGGTGTAAACGTAGTCATAATTCAGTCGTGTTCTAAAATTTCTGCCTTCAGTGCACACAAACCCATTTTCTCATTATCCAACCTAGTCTTGTCATTTTGTGTTTTCATGTTGGTTATTAATGGATTTACTAAATGCCAATTGCTGAACATGTGAATTTTCATCAGTTTTGGACAATGCAGTGTGGCTAAAGGTACTCAGGTTTTTTGTATAGTACTGTAACCTTTACAGCAGTGCATAGGTAACAAACAGTACTGAAGTACAGTACTGCAAGTGTTGACAGCATTGTTTAGTACTGAAGTACAGTACTGCAAGTGTTGACAGCATTGTTTTGAAGTGACTACTTGAGGCATCCATTTGCTCCTTCTGCGCACAATACGTAGATGGCTAGATAAGAACTTGGAGATCATTCAACAAGCAATTTATATTGGTGGTTTAGTGAGGAGTATTTTATGATACTGTACTGGGCATCTTCCAGCAGCCAGTATATAGTCACAGATAATAGAATTAGAGAGATGATTTGCTTAACCCTTTTACCCCCAAAGGACGTACTGGTATGTTTCACAAAACTCATCCCTTTACCCCCATGGACATACCGGTACGTCCTTGCAAAAAAATGCTATAAAAATATTTTTTTCATATTTTTGAAAATTTTTTGAGAAAATTCTGGCATTTTCCAAGAGAATGAGACCAACCTGACCTCTCTATGACAAAAATTAAGGCTGTTAGAGCAATTTAAAAAAAATGTATACTGCAAAATGTGCTTGGAAAAAAATAACCCCTTGGGGTTAAGGGTTGGAAATTTCCAAATAGCCTGGGGGTAAAAGGGTTAACTGTAGTTTTATTGATAAACTTCAGCATCAAGTATCGAGTCCCTTCATTTTACTTGCTTTTGAAAGCTGCTGTGCCTTAATTTAGTTGTCTTTTTCGCCGTCGGACCTTAGGCGCTTTTACTTGACTATTATACCGGCTTTCTTTTTCCCACCCTGCTGTCTTGCCTCTTTGTACTTCACATGGGCTAGATTCTATATATCCAATTGCAATCCTGTAGAGGTGTTTTGTTGAAAGTCGTCAAGTATTGAATGTATTTTTTTTTCCATTTTGACCGTTTTGTCTTTCAGTTTAATGAAATTGTAACCGCCGTTGTTTTTCAATTTTGAATTACTAATTATTCATTCATTTGTAGATAGTGTGGGAGGGTGGGCTGTGCCACCCTAGCAGTACCAGCCAAACTCGATTGAGTCCCTTGTCAGGCTGGGAGGAACATAGATAGGAGACGTCCCCTTTTTTGTTTCATTTGTTTGATGTCAGCTACCCCCCAAAGTTGGGGAAGTGCCTTAGTGTATGTATGTAATTATTCATTCATTTGTAGATATATTTAGAATTTATTTAGTATTTATTCTCATGTCTTTAAATGTTGTAGTAAAATCTGGTTTTTCGCTTAGTAATAAGTGAATTTGATGTTGAGTGAACAAAAAAGGTCAATGTTTTTAATACTTAATTTATTTCTACAGGTAATTCTTCACAGTCTGCAATGCGGTACGTCTTAGTGTTGATCTGACAATCAAGATTAGAAGTGAATTTCAAGATTATGCTGACGTCATTTGCATCAGGAAGAATTTAAGCATCTTTACCCAGTTAACAAATATGGTAGAAATTTTCTTATCACTCTGTGAAATTTTAAATAGACATTGGCTTGATAATTTTTTTTTCTTGAGCACCGCATTTAGAGTTCAGTTGTCTTTTAATTTCTATGTAAACTCATTGCCTTCATTCAATTAAAAGTTATAGGTTATCTAGTGTGGTCTTACGACCGGCAAGTATGAAGTTAAACTGTATTTTCTGAAAAAAAAAATACAGTATAACTTCATACTCATTACAAAAAATTGTTCCAAATCAATAATTTGTCTAAATGTGAAGCATTTATAATTGGTCTGTTCACAAACCCTTGGGTGTCTTCACCCTTATTACTGGAAGGGGATACTGCATGTCTTGTCAAAATTTATTGTTACCTTTTTATTTGTAAGAAAATTGGGTATTTCTCTTTAAAAATCATTTGATTTTGGATGTGCCATTATTTTATTGAAACTTCCTGGAATTCATTTGCTATTTATTCTAAAACCAGGAGCCCTCTTAATGCGAGAAAGCCTTGATGAAGTCATTGAGCTTCAGCCGCGCAAGTTATTCTAAAACCAGGAGCCCTCTGAATGAGGGAATGCCTTGAAGTCAGTGAGCTTCAGCCGCGCTAGTTATTCTAAAACCAGGAGCCCTCTGAATGAGGGAATGCCTTGAAGAAGTCAGTGAGCTTCAGCCGTGCTATTTATTCTAAAACCAGGAGCCCTCTGAATGAGGGAATGCCTTGAAGAAGTCAGTGAGCTTCAGCCGTGCTATATATTCTAAAACCAGGAGCCCTCTGAATGAGGGAATGCCTTGAAGAAGTCAGTGAGCTTCAGCCGTGCTATTTATTCTAAAACCAGGAGCCCTCTGAATGAGGGAATGCCTTGAAGAAGTCAGTGAGCTTCAGCCGTGCTATTTATTCTAAAACCAGGAGCCCTCTGAATGAGAGAATGCCTTGAAGAAGTCAGTGAGCTTCAGCCGTGCTATTTATTCTAAAACCAGGAGCCCTCTGAATGAGAGAATGCCTTGAAGAAGTCAGTGAGCTTCAGCCGTGCTATTTATTCTAAAACCAGGAGCCCTCTGAATGAGAGAATGCCTTGATGAAGTCAGTGTGCTTCAGCACGGCACACTTGATGGGCAAGAGGGCTCTTGAACTTGGGGAAATTGCTCCCCCAGTTCGAATCTAAATTTCTCTCTCATCTTTTTTTTTCAATATTAATTCGACCTTCTCCTAATTTTATAAACTTTCTTTCGTGTTGCTTTACCAACTCCACGAGAAAAATTTCTCTTATATATGTATATATGTATTTATTGATTTTTCTTTTTCTTTTGGCTTGGATGTTTCTATATAAATTATAGCTGCTGGCACGGATGGTTATGCATTTGTTATTGCTGCCCTGCTTTGACGAACTGGAGAAGGTGTAGCGGTTGGGAGGTATTTGCATTCAAAGCTATATGTGAGAGTATTGGATGATCTCAGCCATCCCGAAGATGGTTTGGACCTTTTTGGCGGAACTATTCTCAAGTGTTGGGTCTTCGGAATCCAGGGGTATCCAACGCTTGGCGTAGGACTCTCGGCTTTTGGCCGGAAGCCCGTCATTACAGATATGGGGAGGATGATTCCATAATTTCTTGGTCTCAGTCCTAACAGGCGGGTTCAGCTTACACCTGTGCCTCTATATCTGTTTTGATGCTGTCCTTCGGGTAGGGTATGGAGTGGACCATATGGGAAGTATACTCTCATTGTGCCGATAGTGGAGAGTGCAAATTTCCTTTCTGACGTGTGATGGCCTAATATTCTCAAGCAGGTACATCAAACTAACCGTTTTCTCTCTCTCTCTCGTCTAATGGATTCTTTAAGTAACGAACCCCCATCCCCTGGATACCCCTCTTAATGAGAGAATGCCTTGATGAAGTCATTGAGCTTCAGCACGGCATTTCATTCCCATGCTGAAGCTTGGTGACGGGCAAGAGGGCTCTCGAACTTGGGGAAATTGTTCCCCCAGTTCGAATCTAAATTTCTCTCTTTCACCTTTTTCTTTTTCTCAATATTACTTCGACCTTATCCTAATTTCATAAACTTTCTTTAGTCTTGCTTTCCAAACTCTGAGAAAAATTTCCCTCATTATATGTGTGTACAGTATATATTATGTACATATATATTTATTATTTTTTTTTCTTTTCTCCCATGGCTAGGATGTTTTTAAATCCATTGTAGCCCCGGCGGGGATGTTCATACATCCTTTATTGCTGCCTGCTTTGATGAGTGGGAGGAGGTATCACGGTTGGGAGGTGTTTGCATTCAAAGCTATATGTGAGAGTATTGGATGATCTAAGCCATCCCGAAGATGGTTTGGACCTTTTTGGCGGAACTATTCTCAAGTGTTGGGTCTTTGGAATCCAGGGGGATCCAATGCTTGGGATAGGACTCTCGGCTTTTGGCCAGAAGCCCGTCATTACAGATATGGGGAGGATGATTCCATAGTTTCTTGGTCTCAGTCCTAACAGGCGGGTTCAGCTTACACGTGTGCCTCTATATCTGTTTTGATGCTATCCTTCGGGTAAGGTATGGAGTGGACCATCTGGGAAGTATATTCTCATTGTGCCGATAGTAGACAGTGCAAATTTCCTTTCTGACGTGTGATGGCCTAACATTCCCGAGCAGGTACATCAAACTAACCCTTTTCTCTCTCTCTCTCATCTAATGGATTCTTTAAGTAACGAACCCCCATCCCCTGGATACGCTGACTCTCCCCCGGCACTGTTGATGACCTCTGCTAATTTAATTGAGGAAAATTCTGTCGACGACCTAGGAACAAAAAAGGACCCCTTTACTAATGTTTTAAAACTAATTAAGTCGGGTAACAAAGGGAAACTTCGAATCCTTCATGTTACCCAAATTCCAATAAATACTGATTATGATATGCTATATAAAGCATTTCGATGCTATGGAGTGATAAAAGAAATTAGAATGAAACTTGAAAATGAAAAATGGCATTCATGGATAACTTATAATAATCGTGAAGAAGCATTCAATGCAATATGTAACATCAATGATATCAAAATTGATAACCTAAATGTCATGGGTTCCCTATGTGATAAGATACCAAACAATTTGGATGTATATAGGACCTGCTGAGTGGTTTGAGAAAGATATCGATATAACTATGCTCCCCCAAAGAAAGCCAAAACCAACAAGCCACTTGTTGCTTAGCCTAAAGGGAATAATGGGAATTATTTTAAAATAAACTAATTCAGAAAAAGGTAGGAACCATTGCAGCAGGTGATATATCTCGCTTTGGGAAAAATAGCTTCCTAATCCATGGAAAATCATACACGCAATCAGTAATACTGTCTAACCTTAAGACAAGCAGTGATGAGCATATGTTAGATGTCAAACCCCACCTAAACTTTAGTTACGGAAGGGAAGTAGTCTTCAATAATGATCTGTCAGAATTTATAGAAGAAATACTAGCCATGTACCTGTTAACAGTGTGGAAAGTGCACAAGATTCCTGGGACGTCAATGATTATCCTTACTTTCCAGGATGCTGATGTGCCTTTTCACATCGATATTGTAAATGAAAGAATTAAAGTTAGACCTTTCAAACAAAAGCCCTTACAATGTAGGTGTGTCTGGGAATGAGAAGGCAGATTCACTGGCTAAGAAGGCTGCATCCGAGTTGCTGCCAAGAAGGTATCCCATTCCCTGTAATGATTTCTTACCTGACATCAAGAAACTGGTTTGCAATAAATGGCAACAGCAATGGGATAGCCTAGATGGCAATAAAATAAGAGGTGTAACAAATGTCATATCTCCTTGGAGGTATATTATGATGCCCCGAAAATGGAAGACGTCTCTTTGTCGTCTCGGTATTGGTCACACTCGGTTGACATACAAGTTTCTGCTTAAGGGCCAACACCAACCGTATTGTGACGACTGTTTAGTACCTCTAACAGTGAGGCATTTGTTGACCAAATGCCCCAATTATAACAACTTAAGGAATAGATATTTGTTTGAGGCTCGAGGTGAGGGTGGCAGGTTCATCATTGCCAAGATTCTTGGAAATGATGTGTCCTACTATAATACACTCCTATTATAATACTCAGGTTTGTAAAGAAAAAAGCAAATTACTTGAAAATGTGCGAGTTTTCCTAATTGTTTTCGAATCATTATAAACGTGTAAAGTGTTTTGTGATATTCTCTAACCTGTGTAGTGTCTATTTACTGGACTCGTTTTGTATTAATTTTTTTTGTTACCTTATTTGATTTTGGACTTTACTTTATACATGAGCATAGATTTATGTATTCCTTTTTATCCACAGAACTTTGGCTAGATTTGAGGAGAGCCAAATTATATGGCCTTGAATATGGACAGCTTTGAATTTGAGTGCTGTAACAGTTTGCAGTTCATCAGAATTTCAATATCTCCTGGTAAGTAGTGTAAATGTGTTTTATTCTTAATATAAGTAAAGGCAGTGTTCCATTTATTTTTGGGGCAGACCACAATACTATTTTGAAATTATACAAGGCCTTGATTTTTTCCAAAATTAGTTACGGATGTGAAATATACTCTTCAGCTACCCCAAGCCGGTTGAAAATATTAGATTCAATACATCATGCAGGTATTAGATTGTCCACGGGAGCATTCAGAACATCACCTATCCCAAGTCTCCTTGTTGATGCTGGAGAGTTACCACTAGACCTTCACCGGATGTCTTCTATTCTTCGGTATTGGTTTAGATTGCAAAGACTCCCTAATTCTTTAGCCTTCCAGACTACAAGCCTTGTAAGACACATCGTACTTTGAGTTGCACCCTAAATCTCCTCAACCTTAATGGTTTCGGGTGAAACAATTATTAAACAGTTTGGATATAATTGGAAGTAAGGTACTTCCATTTAAGGTATCATCAACGCCTCCATGGAAATTACCAGAGATATCTTTTTGTAAATATTTTATTGGAGATAAGAATATGTCAGACCTAGAAGCCAGGTGTCTTTTTAATGAACATGTTAAAGAACATAGAGGATCAACTTTTATCTATACTGATGGCTCCAAATCTGATGCTGGCGTTGGATTTGGAGTACATAGTAATGGTTTTAATTGTAGAGGTGCACTTCCTCTGACCGCTTCCATATTTACTGCCGAACTGTATGGCATATTAACCGCTATTGAGAAAATAGCGTTTGAGAAGGAGGATAATTTTACAATTTTTAGTGATGCAAGGAGTGTCCTCCAAGCTTTAGAAGTTTTTAATTCTAGCAACCCTCTAGTTTTAAAGATTTTAGAATGGCTTTTTATTATTGGATGGAGAGGTTTAATGGTTAGATTTTGTTGGGCTCCAGCACATGTAGGTGTGTGGGGGAATGAGAAGGCAGATTCACTGGCTAAGAATGCTGCATCCGAGTTGCTGCTAAGAAGGTATCCCATTCCCTGTAATGATTTCTTACCTGACATCAAGAAATTGGTTTGCAATAAATGGCAACAGCAATGGGATAGCCTAGATGGGAATAAAATGCGAGAGGTAACAAATGTCATATCTCCTTGGAGGTATAACATGATGCCCTGAAGTGGGAGACGTCTCTTTGCCGTCTCCGTATTGGTCAGACTCGGTTGACACACGAGTTTCTGCTGAAGGGCCAACACCAACCATATTGTGACGACTGTTTGGTACCTCTAACAGTGAGGCATTTGTTGACCGAATGCCCCTATTATAATAACTTAAGGAATAGATATTTGTTTGAGGCTCAAGGTGAGGGTGACAGGTTCATCCTTGCCAAGATTCTAGGACATGATGTGTCCTACTATGCAAGTGGCATTTTTAGATTTATTTCAGAAGCAGGTCTTCTGAAAACTATTTAACTTTTATAATGACATTAAACTTATATGGTTTTAATTGAATATTCTTTTGTTTTTTTTTATATATATAAACCAAATGATATCGGTGTCAATGACCTTAGATGTCAGGATACCTGAAAACTTAAAATCAATCAATCAATCCTAGATCAACTTCTAAGAGAAGCGGAAATGTCCCAGTTCCTACGAACATGGAATGTGGCTGTCTCGGCTGCATGTGGATAGAAGGGATGTCCTGAAACTTTTTTTCCATTTCATAAGGTGATTCCCCAGGATCATTCTTATGGGCCCATTAGATCTCATACTCCCTTGATTCCATCTGCTTATAATGCGAGTTTTCTAGATCCTTGTGTTACGACATCTAAGAGTGAGTGACTTAGAGGAGTACTGTTTGGTCCTTATTCTTGACTCCACCTCAAATGAAGATGATGTTAAGCCACCACATCCTCTTGCTAAATGATATCCTGACCCTGCTTCGCCTGCGGAGTTGTTCCCGCATGATCGGACTTTCCCCCATTCCTGCACTAGAGTTGGGGAGGCAGTGGAAAGACATTCTTCAGTGGTGTAAGAATTGTCATCCAGTAGTCAAGCAGGAAGATGCTTCTGTTCCAATGCCAAGTAAAAGGGCTAGGGTAGAGCTCGCTAGTTCTCCCTCTCCCATTATGAATTAGGATCCGTCTTCCGCCACTGTAGAGGTAGGTTGCTCAGATCCTACAGGCGTAGATCCTTTGGAAGTTCCAACAGCAGAGCCGGGTGAGGAGTCGTCCTTTCTGCTGGTTCTTGGAGTAATCCGAAGGTTAAATAAATATGGAGAGGTCCCTCCAACACCTTCCATAGAGAGGAAGACATCCATTAATGGGTTCTTCCCTGAACATAGGCTGGAACAGCTCTGGTCCTGACAGGGTTAAAACACCATTCACAAGATTAAACAGCAGGTCTCTGCTCTGAAGGACTCCCTTAAAGTTGAGAGGTCGTCAAAGTTAATTCCACCAGTGCTTTCTACATAGAGAAAGTTCTACGTCACAGAAGGGACATATCCTAATCCGCCGCCTCTGTGTCCTGGTATGGCGTCCTTGACCCCTTGTTTCACGAGTGAGAAACTCGGCAATTGTTGGTTTTCTCAGCGCCAGAGATGTAAACTTTAGAACGGCTTCCATATTACGCCTTGTATGCATTCTCATGGTTGAATCACTTGTACAAAAACAGCACAAAGAACTTGTGCAGTCAGGCTAAAGCACTAGAATTCCTGATTCACCAATGTGCTTTCCTCTGGGGTAACTGCATCCCTAAGAGAAGGGATGCAGTTGTTAGTAAGTTTGCGCATCAAATGGCTTCAAGGGATTCATTGCGTCTTCGGAACACCCTGACTCTGGTACATAGGTTAAAGCTACTATAACTTTTGCTTTCAAGTTAGGTTAATGCTACTATAATTTGTATTTCAAGTTTAAGATGGGATCATTATTGAATTCCTTCTAGGTAGTAGGTTGGCCAGGGCACCAACCACCCGTTGAGATACTACCGCTAGCGAGTTATGGGGTCCTTAGACTGGCCAGACAGTACTACATTTGGTACTCACAGGTTACGGTTCATTTTCCCTTTGCCCACGCACACCGAATAGTCTGGCCTATACTTTACAGATTCTCCTCTGTCCTCATACACCTGACAACATTGGGATTACCAAACACTTCTTTGCCCAAGGGGTTAACTACTGCACTTTAATTGTTCAGTGGCTACTTTCCTCTTTGTAAGGGTAGAAGAGACTTTAGCTATGGTAAGCATTTCTTCTAGAAGGACACTCCAAAATTAAACCATTGTTCTCTAGTCTTGGGTAGTGCCATAGCCTTTGTACCATGGTCTTTCACTGTTTGGGTTAGAGTTCTCTTGCTTGAGGGTACACTTGGGCACACTATCTAATTTCCCTTCCAGTTGTTTTGTTAAAGTTTATATAGTTTATATTTATTTTTTCCTTGTTTCCTTTCCTCGCTGGGCTATTTTCCCTGTTGGAGCCCCTGTGCTTATAGCATATCCTGCTTTTCCAACTAGGGTTGTAGCTTAGCAAGTAATAATAATGATATAGAGCTCAAGATATTTCAAATACTTATGTACATTATGACCTAAATGGAAGAAGCATCCTTTCAACATGATTAATGGCAAAAAAGCAGTTTGTTTTTTATCCCAGTATAATTCTTTAGGCTGTAAATCTGATAATACATTTATCATCCAGAACATTCTAAAGTAAGTTCTGTGCTTATTTGATAATAGGGCATACAACACAGGAAAACACCACCGTGTCCTGCCATAAGACAATGAAAACACCACCGTGTCCTGCCATAAGACAATGAAAACACCACCGTGTCCTGCCATAAGACAATGAAAACACCACCGTGTCCTGCCATAAGACAATGAAAACACCACTGTGTCCTGCCATAAGACAATGAAAACACCACCGTGTCCTGCCATAAGACAATGAAAACACCACTGTGTCCTGCCATAAGACAATGAAAACACCACCGTGTCCTGCCATAAGACAATGAAAACACCACCGTGTCCTGCCATAAGACAATGAAAACACCACCGTGTCCTGCCATAAGACAATGAAGACATCTTGAATATTCCCTCTGCATACCACACACGGATTTGTGTAAAAAAAAGCTTACCAGCTTCACCTTCCAAAAATTATTCTTTCATCTTCTTAACCATGTTATATGCTTTTACAAATTCTGCAATAGCATGATTAGGTTTCTATGTTGCATCATATCGGAATCCATTCCATTTAGAAAAAAAGATACAGCATTTCATTTCATCTCAAGTGCCAAAATAGCCTGGCCTCAGGAAGGATGTCGCTATCTCAAAAAGGACGTCGCTACCTCGAAAAGGAAGTCGGTAAACCAGTTTGGGGCCAAATAGCTGTCTCCAAATAGCTAAAGCCAAAAGGCGGCTCCGAAGAAGTCCCATTCCGTAGTATATGACTCCAGGTTCGAGACCTTCTCCATCCCATTGTCCTGCAGTGGACTAGAAACCGCTACATTTGTTGTTGTTGTTGTAGATTAATAAAGGTATGAACATTTGTAGTAAGGATTGTAGTTTGCTTTGAATACCCAGTTACCAATAAAGTAAGGGGTAAATTTGTGTTGTTGGACTATTGACAGTAGGATTAATAAATGGTGTGGGTTATACATCCTGTCATAATGCTTTCAAGTTACACATCAGAGCTCCATTCTTTTGTCTTTAAAGAGGTATCTTCCACCTTCCTAAACGAGGGATGGTGAAATCTATACTAACCCATTAATCATCATACAGGTAAATTATTCAAAACTGACATTTCCCACAGGGGAAGGTTTTTTCATTTGGCCAATACATGTCTCTGTGTACAAGACAGGTTCTATCAGTCTTTTCATCCCTTCGAAAGAGAAATAAGAGCTTCCTGGAATCACTGATTTGCTCCCATATGGGACCAGTCAGACACTTCCAGGGAAGAAGAACCGACTACCAACCCACTAAGCAGTGAGTGTCCCTATTTACAGAAATTATTCAGCTATACAAACCTAAGTCTTATAACCTAACTTCCCTCCCCAGTCCTAGACCGAAAGGTCATAAGTAAAGCTTTCAGACTAGTGAGAGGGCTTGGCTTCTTATCCGCACCCTATCAATAGTTTAAGCACTCGTTAAACCATTCTCACAAATCTATTGTGGGCTGAAACTCTTTACGAGGGGAAGTATGGAGAAAATTTATACATTCTCATTAATCATATAATGCTACTACATTCCGGTAGGCCCTGCTGCTTCCTCCGGTGCCTTGGATGACCGCAAAGGTAGCAGCAGTAGGGGAATCGGTGTTATGAAGCTTCATCTGTGGTGGATAACGGGGGAGGGTGGGCTGTGGCACCCCTAGCAGTACCAGCCAAACTGTTGAGTCCCTAACTGTTGAGTCCCTTGTCAGGCTGGGAGGACCGTAGAGAGGAGATGTCCCCTTTTCTGTCATTTGTTTGATGTCTCCTACCCCCCAAAATTGGGGGAAGGGCCTTTGTATATGTATGTATGTACATTCAGTCACTCAGTCCTATAGGACTGAAATCAGTGGTTCCCAAACTTTTTCAGGGTGGTGTCCCCCTGGTTTCCGGATGAACTCCTAGAGACCCCTCCCCCCTTGATACACTTTGAACTACGCAACAGAGAAATGCATTCACTTATAATTCTAATGACAATTGTATTCTGTAAACGTTCATGTTTTGACATAAGATTATGCAAAAACAAAGGAAAAAGTAAACTAGTTATTTCTTGAATGCTCTCATTGCAACCCTATCGTTCTCAGACACAGCTTATGTCTCACCGCTCACAATGTCAATCCACTACCCACTTTGGGAAAAACCAATTTAGATTTTCATAAGGCTTTCCGCTATTACACAGTATTCTAGAAGTTCTATTCCAGCTTTGGAATGATATTCCTAATCAGGTAGTTGAATTGGCGGAACTTTTAAAATTTCAAACTTGCAGCATATGTTTATGTTGAACAGGCTGACTTAAGTTTCTTTTTATAGTT
>NW_027172070.1:82500-88196 GCF_036898095.1 Palaemon carinicauda | reverse complement strand
CTGTACAGTATATACACACATATATATATATATATATATATACATATATATATATATATATATATATACATATATATATACATATATATAAATATACATAAATAAATATATAAATATATATATATATATAAATATATATACATATATATATATATATAAATATATATATATATATATATATATATATATGTATGTATATATATTTATATATATATATATATATAAATATATAACGGATTTTGAGCGAAGCGAAAAATCTATTTTTGGGTGAGATAGCCATGTCGTCCTGATGGAAGTTCCTATAGGGTAGCTTCCTAGGGTATATTACAACTACGGCGATATTCCCAGAGAATTTACCTTAAGGTACCAGAATTCTAACTCCTGGAGCGAGTATCCCTCGTGAAAGGGATATCGCGACATATCAGAGGACGTATTCTAGACACGTCACATGGCAATCTACGACCTGAACAGAGATTCGTCTCGTAGGAGGGAGATTGACGAGATACGAATTCGGGAAAGAAAAAGGGGAGCCGCTCCCAAGGCTTCCCTATCCCCCGATTCGTATGCGTGCCTGGCGCCAATCCTGGCGCCATCTGTATTCCTTGTAGCGTACACGAGGTGCTACAGATACTGTATGTAGGGAGGGGTCCTACAGCCCTTTCTTAGAAAGGCAAGGGCGGGTCCATCAGGACGACATGGCTATCTCACCCCAAAAATAGATTTTTCGCTTCGCTCAAAATCCGTTTTTTGGGCTCAAGCCATGTCGTCCTGATGGAAGTGTACCAGAGCATTACTGTATCTGTGGATTCTCAGAAACGTGCCGTACTCCCCGGAGATATTTATTCCCGGTCGACTAGACCTAGAGACCTAAGATGTTACCGTTATACATCTTTTCAACTAACTATAAACTATGTTAGAGCTTCCTGCCCCCCTACAGGAAGAGTCCTACTAGACTCTGGAAAGTCTCGAAGAGTACATATATCTATGTATGAATACCAGGCAAGCTAATATAGTGGTCTCGCCCTATATTAAGTAAAGCATAGTTTGTAAAGGACCACTGCGTCAATATGAAATATCGACCAGTTTTCCGCACAATACTTGTATTGGCCAAAGGTTTTATATCCGCATAGGAGGAAAACCAATGCAACATAGCTTGCATAAAGGAACAATTCTATTAGAATTATCCCAGATAAGGTACATAGAATGAATGCTCAATTATACCAATAAATTGACACAGGTGAAGGAGACGCAAGGTTCTCAAGAACAAGCTTATTGACAGACAATAAACAGACAGGTTAACCACAATTATACATATATATATAAGAAGAGGATAACCCAAAACTTTAAGCATAAGTATGATAGTAAACAGGGCTTGTTTGTCTGAAAGAAAAACATTAGATGCCACTTTTAAGATACCGAGGTATCAAAGTCATAAAAGCCTGTATTACAAATCAATGACATTAGCGTTAGAAACGCTCGGCACACATGTCTGCACTTATGCTAGGTTCACCTTCGGAAATGGAACAGTCTGGATGGGCAACACAGTGCCCTCACTTAGTTTGTAGTACAGTATGTAACTACACACTCACCCTGGAATTAATCGTCCCAATTAAGACCACTGTTCCTCGCAGAGTTAAACAGTAGGGTTAACACCGCGACCCACTGCTACCACAGATCTCTTTTAGTTCCTCTACTTGCTTCGCATAGTGGCGAAAGAACACTCTGGAAGACTTCCAGCCAGTGTATGAACGGAGATGTTCAAAATCCATGCAATTAAAGAAATTTAAGAATGAGGCAACTTTCCTCGGATCGTGACCTGCGGGTGTATTGTCAGGATCCGCTCTGCGAATAAAATATGTGATTTTTGCTCTGAGTTGATTCAGAGATAAATTTGAGCCTGATGTTTCTCCCCTGAATAGCTGACCACCCTTGAAGTCTGAAGTTCTATGAAGATAGACCTTTAGGCATTCTACTGGACATAGAGATGCATCTTCTTTCAGAGGGCAGATTCTCCAGGGACCCCACCTGTTGGTGGGTAACTCATTCTTGGCGAGAAACGTAGGATCCGGAAACAGGTTCAGTTCTTCCCCATCCAGGAACTGAACACGACCTGCCTCTCTCGAGAGGCTACAATTTCACTAACCCTGGCCCCAGACGCGAGTGCAAATTAGGAAAATAACTTTTTGTGTCAAATCCTTTAACGCACATTCTTCATTGCTCAACAGAGAAGCGAAATGAAGAACTTGTCTAAAGACCATGAAATGGGCTTTGGAGGTGCTGAAGGTCTGAGCCTAGCACAGGCTTTCGGGACTTTATTAAAGATCTCGTTACCTAGGTCGACCTGGAAGGCATATAGAATGGGTCTTGTCAAAGCAGACTTACACGCTGAAATCGTGTTCGCTGCCAACCCTTGACCATGGAGGTGGGGAAAAAAGATAAGCAGAAGTCTGTCAAGATCTCCTGCGGAATCTTCGCCTTGACAAAAGGCCACCCATTTTCTCCAAGATGACTCATATTGCCTTCTAGTAGATTTGCATTTATATTCCTCAATGAAGTCTATACTGGCTTTCGAAATCCCGAAACGCTTTCTCACCGCTAGGGAGAGAAAATCATGAACTGCAGGGTCCGGGTTTTCTGTAATGAAGCGCAGACAGTTGACTTCTGGACTCGCTGGGTCAGAACTGGATCTGGTAGTGGTACAAACTTCAGCTACAGTTCCAATGCCAGGAGGAACCACACGCTGTTCGGCCCACTTGTGGGCCACTATTGCCGCTACCCCTTTGAAGGATCTCAGTTTGTTGAGGACCCTCAACAGAAGGTTGTGAGGAGGGAACAGATAAATCTTGGACCATCTGTTCCAGTCGAGGGACATCGCGTCCACTGCTTCCGCTAAGGGGTCCTCGTACGGGGCACGTACAGGGGCAACTTCTTGTTGTCTTTCGTCGCAAAGAGGTCTATCTGCAGTTCTGGGACTGATTCAGAATGAAGGTGAATGATCCTGCGTCTAAGGACCATTCCGACTCTATCGGTGTGAACCTGGATAGAGCGTCCGCTGTCACATTGCGGACTCCTTGAAGGTGAACTGCCGACAGGTACCACTTCTTCTTTCCGCCAATCGGAAGACGGCCAACATCACCTGGTTGAGAGGTGGTGACCTCGATCCTTGTCGATTCAAGTATCTTACAACTACCTCGCTGTCTATTACCACTTTATGTGGAACGAATGACGCGGGGAGACTTTCTTTAAGGTAAGGAGCACTGCCCTAGCTTCTAGAAAGTTTTATGAGAAAGGTCTTGAATAGCCTGGACCAAGTCCCCTGGACTTTTTTCCGATGAGAGTGACCTCCCCATCCCTCCTTTGAGGCGTCTGAGTGAATCGTCACCGACGGGGGAGGTGGCTGAAGAAGAACCTGACTTCTTTAGATGTCTGGCCTTGGGACCAAGGCCTGAGAAGAGTACTTAGCCGAAGCGGCTGGTCTTCTCAGATCTCTTCACGCGTTTGATGCATAACTTCTCCAAACTCCGATTGCATCCTTTAGCTGTGCTCTTAGCACTGGGTCTGTCACCGAAGCAAACTGGAGAGAGCGCAGTACTCTCTCCTGCTCGTGTCTTGATATCCTTTCGGAATCTTGAAGTCTCTTGACAGAACCCGCTATCTCCTTCCTTTTCTTCGCTGGGGTGGAGAAACGGTGTGACAAAAGGTCCCAGTGGATCTTAGCCACTGGAACTTTTGAGATGGAGAAAGTCGAGACTTTTTCTGTTGATCTTGAAGCCTAGGTACTCTAGGAACTGGATCACTGACTGGAAGCTTGCAAGCATTCTGTCTCGGATGCTGCCCACACCAACCAGTCGTCCAGGTAGGCTACTACCTGAATTCCCTTTAGGCGAAATTGTTTGAGAGCTACGCTCGCAAGCTTCGTAAAAATCCTTGGGGCTATGTTTAGCCCGAATGGCATGGCTCCGAAGGCGTATAGTCTTCGCTGTAGCCTGAACCCTAGGTAGGGGGAGAGTCGATGGCTAATTGGAATGTGCCAGTAGGCATCTGACAAGTCTATAGAGACGGAATATGCCCTCTTGGGCAGTAAGGTCCTTATGTGTTGCAGTGTTAGCATTTTGAATTTGCAATTCACTATGAACTTGTTAAGTGGCGACAAGTCCAGAATGACTCTGAGCTTTTCCGAGTCTTTCTTGGGAACACAAAACAGCCTCCCTTAGAAATTGATGGGCTTCACCCTTTTTCTCCAACCGTTCTTGAACGTACTCCTCCATAACGGGGGTGGAGTGTTGGAAAAAACCGAAGGTACGGGGGTGGAGTGCTGTACCAGCTCCCGCCCAATCCATTCTTGAGTAGGCTGTGGGCCCAGGGATCGAAGGTCCACCGATCCCGAAATTTCAGAAGTCTCCCTCCTACCGGTATCACCTCACTTGGACTGCCGTCCTGAGGTCTTGCCTTCCTGACCACGACCACCCCTGAATCCCCTTCCCCTTGAGGGGCGTCTAGACGAGCCTCTGGCTGCTCCTCTAGGCTTTGCTCGGAAGGAAGTAGACTGCCCTTCGAACGCTGGGGTGAATGCCGTGGACTGTGTCGGCACGGCCTGGGGTACCCACTGAAAGGTGGTCGGGGTTTGTGCCACGATCTGGGGCACTGGGGGCAATGGCAATTGCAGTTGCTGTTGCTGTCTAAGAGGCTTGGCTGGCCGAGACGGTAGCCTAGTCCTCATAGTCTTCCTCTTTGGTTGAGGACCCTCATCCGGGGAAGACTTTCTTTTGATAGCCAGGTCCCACTTCTGGAGAAGGTTTCTATTCTCCAAGGTGGCTTTATCAAAAACTTCTTTGACCAAGTCGGTAGGGAAAAAGGTCTTTTCCCCAAATGTTGGAGGAGATTAGTTTCTTTAGCTCGTGCCTCACTGTAGCCGAGGTAAACACGAACTCCCTACAAGCTCTCCTTGCCTTGACGAAGCCATAAAGGTCCTTCGTCACTGTGGCCAGATGAGGCTTGGCCACTACCATGAACATTTCATGGACCTTGTGGTCACTTGCCATCGTCTCGAGAGTAGTCTGAAGAGACATTGAGGCAGTCAGTCTTTCTTTTGTATCGAGCTCACTTCGCAAAAGAAAGTCAGACAGCTTAGGGGGGTCCTTGCCGAACTGACGTCCGGCAATATCAGCTTCCAACTTTCCACTTAGAACGTAAGATGGACGTCCTTCCAATCTTTGTGGTCCATAGGCAGGGCCAGCGACAAGGGTTTACACTCCTCTAGGGAGGGGCAAGACTTGCCGGCCTCGATTGCTTTTAGTACAGCCAGAAACCCTTTCTGTAAAAAGGGGGAAGGCTCTAGTAGGCGAGGACACAAAGGAAGGGAGCTTCCTATTCAATGCAGCTACCTTTGAGTTAGAGAAGCCCCTCTCTTTCATCGAAGATGAAAGTAGAGCTTGAGCCTTAGCATGGTCATCACTATGACCTCCTTCGGCTCTGCCTCCTCCTTTGAAGCTGGTTCCTTCCTCAGCCGGACATAACAGTCCGGATATGGTGCCTTGCTGGGCCAGAATTCCACCCTCCAGGGGAACTGAGCCCAGCATATCCGAGATGACGATCTTTCCAGTCGTCATCGACATGTGCTCAGCATACCTCCATGGGTTAGCATCCGAGCACAAAGGAAGGTCTTTCACATTGAGCTTTTCTGGGGCCCATGTGAT
>NW_027172070.1:70000-75000 GCF_036898095.1 Palaemon carinicauda | reverse complement strand
TGTACTGATCAGGAGAGTAGGAATTTCAAGATTTATATTTTGGAGTCGCAATTGTCCCCTCCAGTAATGAGCATTAGTAAGTATTGAAATAGTCCATCTCAATATAATTATTATGTTTATGATTCATTACATCATATTTAAGTTTACATTCTAATTACAAATCAAGCTGCTTTAGTTTCCCTAATGTCTGGTCAGAATCAGAAAATGTACGCAGTAGAGTTAATTACTTTACTGTAAATTTCTTTGATAGCTATGGTGTAACTTGACATGAATTGTTTCTCACATGACATTGCAAATATGATAACTGTAATAAAGCTCTATTTCTCCAGATGATTCTTCAAGATGAACGAGTTGCAGCAGCAATGGAACAGACCATCTGTGAAGAAATGGAAGAGAAAGGATTTGAGTCTGATGATAAAAAGGCATACTCAGTACTCCATGCTCAACACACATTAAGAGTACATAGACTATTAAAAGATATGAAAGCAGCAATATCTAATATTCTTATAAGGTAAAGTTTTTGCGACTCAGTAATGTTCTCAGTTGAGAATATACTTTCACAAGGTGCTCTCAGCAATAAAGAATTAAACTAGTGAAAACTTTATGGGTTATTAGCCTCTGTTATATGGAAATGCAGGACAAATGTGTGACAAGTTATGAAGCATTTTCATGGTTAAAAACAGTTTTGATTATTCAAGCTATTATGAACATATGAGCAGTTAAAAATCTTAATCTTAGTAAAATTTTAAAAGTTGTTCTGAATAAATTTAACTGAGGAGTTACTAGTCTAAATTATCAAATAGTAAATGATCTAAGAATATATACTGAAAATGACTATTAGGCATTTGAACTGCTCAAAATATATACCTTTGGGTTTTGGCATCTTAGATCAAATATTAGACCTTTTTTATATAAAACAAAGCTGATTTGTTTATACAGATCCATCACTCATGTATAACTTACTCTCACATACTCATGTTTGTAAAATGCCCCATGCACTACAATTTTTTGGGTTTAACAGTGAAAAGAAAGTGGAGGTAGGTCTACACATGTGCCTTTCGTGTCCTGCAATCTAAACCAATCGGTGGGAAGGAGGCTATGAGGGACCGCTGGATTATTATTAAACTAAAATAGCACATTTTTATTTTAAAGTATACTCTAGACTCTTTCAATAAAGAAACAGTGTCATTGGTAACATAACCAATAACATTTTGCTTTTTATAGCTTTTTTTAATGATATATTGCATGTTAAGTGCAATGGTAATTGTAAAACTGGAAGTAATCATTTTTTATACTGTATATGAAGCTGGAATGTTTAGTAATTTTCACTACATCTATGAATCTCCTCTGATGGTCATATTGCTTCGTCTCTGGAAGCTCAGTTGTATTGATATTTACCCCTAAAATTTGAATATCTCCCTTTTTCTTTCCTCAAGAGACTCATGCCTTTAGTAATGTAATGCGACATTCCAGCAGTTAATGGCAAGGCGTGAAGCTGGCATGAGCGAAAGAATCTTTGACTTTTCACTTTATTGGTTGAATCGGTCTAACACACCAAGTCCTCCCATCCTTTATGCTGTTGGGTTTTTAGTGCATATAAAGTTGTCTTCCTTAGGATTAGTTAACTACAACATACATTGTTCAAGGGAATTGTTTGTGGGCAATCATGATCTGCATTCTCTTAGTGTCTAGTATCGGGGATGTTTTTATTATTATTATTATAAATATTATTATTTTTATTTTTATTATCATTATTATTATTATCACTAGCTAAGCTACAATCCTAGTTGGAAAAACAGGATGCTATAAGTCCAAGGTATCCAACAGGGAAAGAAGCCAGCGAGGAAAAGAATTAAGGAAATAGATAAACTATATATGAGAGGCATTAGTTGAAAAAAAAATATAAAATATTTTGATATCAGTACAGTGAACCCTCGCTACTTCGCGGTTCGACCATCGTGGATTCACCACTTCGCGGATTTTTTTCATAACCCATATATATATACATATCGCGGATTTTCCGGAAATTTCGAAAATACCGCGATATCTGAAGACCCCAAAATGATATTTCGTTACCTGTAATTCCATTAATACTGTAATTAGTAATATCTGCTCTTACTGATTGTTCATTGCATTACATATGACATATAATTAAGCACAGAAAGAAATAAAACACGAAAAGAGAATGTGATCATACGATAATTCAGTACTGTATATAGTATGTAGTAAAATTAAATCGAACATGAAACGCAAATCAGATGCAGTCATACCATATTAGAATGGTGTAAGGCTGCTGTTGGCTACTACTGTACTACAAATGTAATGGATGTGCTTCTTTTCCATGAATCTTTTGTATGTATACGTACGTAGTACTGCATCCAATAATATTCTTTGTTGCAAAAATCACATTTCGAATAAGCGTACGAGAGAGAGAGAGAGAGATAGAGAGAGAGAGACACACATCCTACAACAAAAGCGTAAAATAGCGTACGTAAAACTATTATTATTATTTTTATTATTATTATTGTTGTTGTTGTTATTAAAATTATTATTATTATTATTATTATCATTATTATTATTATTATTACAGTATCATTATTTATTATTATTATTATTATTATTACTGTACAGTATACTGTACGCAGGGTATCTTGTACTTTGAATTGGTAACCTACGTAGCATATAAGACGGGTTGTGATTGGTTCAAGCGCTGATAGATGACGAATCAGAACCCAAGTTTTGTAATCTAGCCTGTGATTGGTGTTTTGACCGCTTCTCCAACCCGCAGCATCTTTCCGCGGTCACTTTGTCTCCCGCCGTATCGCTGTGTAGATGTTGCTAAGTTATTGTGAACTTTAATCTGTGCTGTGCGTGACTGTTTTAAGTTGAACTTTTTGTTGAACTTTCTGTTAAACCCTACTGTACAATGGCTCCCAAGCGTTCTGCTTCTACTAAGGCTGGTAGTGAGCCTAAACGCCACCGAAGGTTGATGACGATTGCTGACAAGGTGACGCTTCTCGATATGTTAAAAGACGGTAGAAGTTTTGCGTCCGCAGCCCGCCATTTTGGAATCAATGAATCCACCGTTCGCTATATCAAGAAGGATGAGGCGAACATTAGAAAGACGGCTGCAATCACCTTTAGCAGATCAGCGAAGCGAGTCGTTACCACGCGTAATAAAACGATCGTACGCATGGAAGGTGCTTTAGCTGTGTGGATTGCCGACTGCCGGAAGAAGAACATAGCCTTGGATACGAACACCATCCGAACCAAGGCTTTGAGCTTGTATGAGAATTTTGCGGCAAAGGATCCTCAAGACGACGATGGCGACCATGCTGAAGATGATGATGATGTAGATGAACCTCAACCTGGGACATCCACTGATTCCCAGCCTCAGAAACAACGTTTTTCCGCCAGCAAAGGATGGTTCGCGAAGTTTCAGAAACGCTTCGCCCTGAAAAGTGTTTCCCTGCATGGCGAGGCTGCTTCCGCTGACACTGCCGCTGCTGAAACTTACGTGAACAAGACGGCTTGTTTTGGAAGAGAATGCCGTCGCGAACTTTCCTGTTCAAAGAAGAAGCCAAAGCCTCTGGCTTTAAAGCATTCAAGGATCGCGTTACCCTCGTGATGTGTGGCAATGCTGCTGGATTTTTGCTAAAGCCGGGGCTTATTTATAAGTCAAAAAATCCTCGCGCTTTGAAAAATAAAAACAAGAATCTCCTTCCCGTGTACTGGATGCATAATCCAAAAGCATGGATTACGAAGATGCTGACCTCCAACTTGTTCCACCAGTGTTTCATCCCGCAAGTCAGCAAATATCTCGTAGAGAAGGGCTTGCCATTCAAGATCCTTCTCCTTATGGATAACGCTGGTGGACACGCAACTGATCTGTCGCATGAGGGCATTCAGGTTGAGTTCCTGCCACCCAACACCACGTCATTAATTCAACCGATGGACCAGGGGGTTATCAGGGCGTTCAAGGCCCTCTACACGAAGAATACCTTGGCGGACCTCGTTGCGTGTGTGGATGCTGCCCAAGATGATGAGGATGAAGATTTTAATTTGAAGGCGTACTGGCGGAAGTACACCATAGCCACGTGCCTGCAGAACATTCAGAAGGCACTGCAAGAAATGAAACCTGCAACCGTTAATGCGAGCTGGAAGAAGTTGTGGCCCCAGATTGTTTACGACGACGAGGGATTTACACCTGCTGAGATTCAACACTCTGCAATACGGAAATCTGTGCAGTTGGCTGCCATAATTGGAGGTGACGGGTTTGGCGACATGACGACTGAAGACGTCGACGAGTTGTTGGACTGCCATTCCCAGCCGCTAACTAGAAGACCTGACGAAATCGGCAAGTGAAGAAGAGAGTGAAACGCAGGAAGAGACCCAAGAAAATGTCGAAGAAATGGGCTTAACATTAGAACGGCTTGCCAAGGCCTGCTACCATGCGAAGGAGTTGAAAGAAATGTTGCAAGAGTGGGACGAGGATATGGTTCGGTCTATGCTATTCTCCAACAAGGTCGATGACATCATGACTCCCTACAGGATGCTGTTAGAGCGAAAAAAGAAGCAGCGGCAGCAACTTCCGATCACAATGTTCTTCCAGCCTCGCAAAAAAGAGCCAGTTCCTCCTGCTACTACGCCTTCGGAAGAAATTGAAGAAGTGTCCCAGGAAGAAGTTGAAGAGGTGTCCCAGGAAAAGACACCTCTGTCTGAGGAGACGTAAAATACTACTATCATTGGCTGCACAGTAGAAGACATCAGCTTCATCATCATCATTTCTACTGTGCAGCAAATTCATCGCCATCATCATTCAAGTTTTCTTCAACTTCTTTCGTGGTGAGTACAGTAACAATCTTTATTTTTTGCTTAAATATTCTAACATTTTAATATTTGTGCCTGTTTTAGTTTAGTACTGTATGCATTAAGTTAAAGGGAAGGTTTTAAAAATCTGAAGAGTATACATGTTGTAACCTATCATATTTTTTTTGTTT
>NW_027172070.1:42500-67500 GCF_036898095.1 Palaemon carinicauda | reverse complement strand
TCCATAGGTTTTTAGTCTCGGTCCTAACAAGCGGGTTCAACTTAAGTCTGTGCCTCTATATCTGTTTTTGTGCTATCCTTCGGGTAGGGTATTGAGTGGACTATCTAGGAAGTATACTGTACTCTCATTGTTCCGATAGTGGAGATTGCAAATTTCCTATCTGATGTATGATGCCTCAATATTCTCGAGCAGGTAAACCTAACTAATCAACCCCTTTCTCGACCCCTGCATTATGGACTTTTCAAATAATGAACCCTCATCCCCTAGATACACTGACTCTTCCCCGGCACTGTTGACAACCTTTGCTAGTTTGATTGAGGAAAAATTCTGTTGACAAACTTCGAACTAAAAAGGACCACTCTACTGATGTTGAAAAATCTGGTAATTTGGGTAGCACAAGGTAACTGCGAATCCTTCATGTTTCCCAAATTCCATTAGAGACAAACTATGATGATATGTATAGTACATTTGAGTGCTATGGATTGATAAAGGAAATAAGGATGAGACTCGGCGATGAAAAATGGGACTCTTGGATATCTTTTGATAGTTATGATGAAGCATTTAATGTCGTTTGTAATAGTAATATTAAAATTAACAACTTGAACATCAAGGGATCTGTTTGTGATAACGTCCCAAAGGATTGGATGTATACAAACCTACTGATTGGTTTGAAAAAGACATAAATGTACCCATGCCTTCACAGAGAAAGCCAAAACCACCAATGTGGCTTGTAGCTGAACCTAAAGTGATAATAGGGAATTATTTTAAAATATGTAAGTTTATTCAGAAAAAAGTAGGAACCATTGCACCTGGAGATATATCTCGTTTTGGTAAAAATAGATATGTCATCCATGCCAAATCTTCGCACAATCTACAATATTATCTAACTTACAGACAGGCAGTGATGAAATTATATTAGACATGAAACCTCATCTAAATTTTAATTATGGAAGGGGAGTGGTCTTTGATAAAGACCTGTACAAATTTACAGAGGAGGAGAAATTTTCCATGTGCCCACTAAATGTATGGAAAGTGCATAAGGTTCCAGGAACATCAATGATTATCCTTACTTTCCAGGATGCTGATGTACCTTTCCATATTGTTATTGAAAATGAACAGATTAAAGTTTGTCCTTTCAAGCAAAAGCTCCTGCAATGCTTCAATATTTTTCAATTTGGACACCCATCCAAAGTTTGCAAAAATGAAAAAAATATATGGTATTTTCTCCAGATCTTAAAATTGAGAATGTATACTTGAGGCCAGGTGTTTAAACTGCAATCTGAATTACAAATGAACTGATAGGAGATGTTAACTGTATAAGTTGGAGGAAGCTGCCCTAAACAAATCAAGTTTAGAACACATAAGTGTGGGACGTGCAAAAACCTGTTCAATAAATCAATTAGCGATGCAAAGGCATTGAAATCAAAGTGAAATTTACCACAGGAGACATCAAACCTACCTAGCACTGCCAGTAAATCTAATAAAAGGAATACAACTTCTAATAATAAAGTCCTGCATGACAAGGTAAACATATTGCCTTCTGAGGCTCTGCCACGGTATATTGAAACTGGGTCATTGCCCATTTCTATACAATCTTCGTCCCCCATTACCAACAATAGTACTAACCTCTCTCAGGCCATGTCTTTGCCTGATTTGATGGAGATTCCACCTGACACCAAGTTACCAGGTGCACCTGTATTGGGGAAGGTGCTAAAACCTGGTAGCTCACTACCTATTAATCGGAAAAAAAGAGAGACCTCCATCTTTCTTGCCCCCTTCCATAAGAAATATCAAAATTATGAGATCAAATATATATGATACTTTGTCTGTTGATGTTTCTGATTAACTGTAAGTCAATTTAAATAAATTGGAAATTCAAGTTGAGGTATACCATCCCCCTCAACAATTAGATAAAAAAGATAAAGAGAAAATCGTAAATGTAAAACCCAATCTATCAAGATCCTCTTTGATAAAACCACCTGGAAATAGGGTTAGATCAAAAACTGCTAATGGGAAGACTCCATCCAAGGGGTATACCAAAATATAAAGCGTAGTTTTTTCCTCCATTTTGCAATGAAATTATCAGGGATTAATGGCCAAATATGAAGAACTTGAGCTCCTTATTCATGAGCATTCCCCCATAATTATGTCTACAGGAGAGCAAACTTGATCATAATACTCCTTGTCCTTGTGAATGTATTAGTTATAGGACACCATATGATCACCAACTAGGGAGCCATGGCGAAAGTCTCATATACGTTCGTCGAGATGTTCCCCAAGTATCTTTGTCTATTCATACACCAATGCAGGCAGTTGTTTTACAGATTGATATTGGGAGAAAATATACAATTTGTTCTCTGTGCTTACATCCAAATGATTTTTTATATGATGATTTAGTAGAGGCCTTTAAACAACTCCCTCAACCTTTTCTCTTACTGGGAGATATGAATGGTAGACATCCTTTATGGTTGGATGTTTTGGCAAACACAAGGGGCAATAGTATCTCATCAATTGTGGAGAATGAGGATGTTGAACTCCAAAATACAGAAGAGCCCACACACTTCTGTGTTCAGACAGGTACCTTGTCATGCTTTGACCTTTCAATTGCAAGCTCTGACTACCTTCTTGATTTTGATTGGATGTCATTAAATGATTGGCATACTAGTGATCATGCACCAATTATTATAAACATCAACAAGGATTTGCCTTTACTAAGATCGCCACAATTGTATCTTGACAAGGCAGACTGGGTTATTTTTCGTGAGCTAAGTGAAATCGAGGGGAGTGCTGAACAGTTTGAAAATATTGATGATACCATGGGCCTACTGAATGGAACTCTCCATACAGCAGGAATCAATTTGTTTCCCAAAACCACAGGATTATTCAAATGACGACCAGTCCTGTGGTGGTCTTCAGAATTAACTGTCTTGACTAGATTGCGTCGACGCCGTACGGACTAAAATATGATAACATACAAAAAGTGTAGAGCACAGTTCCGTCGTGCCATGAAATATGCGAGGTGCCAGTCTTTGGTGTCTTTTGTTTCCTCCATTAACAGTAGAACACCACCATCTTCAGCATGGAGGAAAATGAAAAAGATTGCACACAAATTTACCCCAAAACCACCACCAGAGTTGAAGGTGATCGGTCAGTATATGACTGAAGCAAATAATGTTAGCAATGCCATGGCTGATCATTTTTCAAATGTATCATGCAAGTCTGAAGGAGCTCCTGGTCACCAGTATAGGAGCATTGAAGAAAAGAAAATTTAAAATTTTGCAACAAGAAGTGACGTCGTATAATTCTCCTTTTACTGAAAGAGAATTTTATTCCGCACTTGTTAATTGTAACGATACAGCCCCTGGACCCAATGGAATTCCATATGCAATGATTAAACATGTACATTTTAATGCAAATTTATTTATTTCAAACATTATTAATAGAATATGGCATGATCATAGTTATCCAAGTGTATGGGAACCAGCCATTATTTTAGCCTTTTTAAAACCTGGTAGGGACAAGTTTTTAGCGGAAAATTATCGCCCTATTGCATTGACATCTTGTTTATGTAAAATCATGGAGAAGATGGTCAATGTAAGACTGATGTGGTACCTTGAAAAGAAGGGTATTTTATCATCTATTCAATGTGGATTCAGAAAAATGCTCTCAACGACTGATGTGTTGATACAACTTGAGTCCTCTATATGTGAAGCCTTTGCTTCCAAACACCTCCATGTGACAGTCATTTTTTACCTTGAAAATGCATATGATGCTACATGGAGATATGGTATACTTAAAATAATTCATGAATTGGACTTTAGAGGAGAGCTACCACTATTTAATCAGTCATTTCTTTCACATAGAGTTTTTCAAGTGAGAGTTGGGGAAACTCTATCAGTGAGTAAATGTCAGGAAGAGGGAGTTCCTCAAGGTAGTGTGCTGAGTGTAACCTTGTTTGCCCTAGTAATTAATGGAATATCCTTAGTCAATTCCCGGGATGTTCTCTCAACATTGTTTTTGGATGATCTCTCCATATCATTTGCTGGAGCTAGAATGGCAATGGTTGAGACAAAACTATACTCTCAATTGGTCAAAATTATCCAGTGGGGCGACATGAATGGATTTAACTTCACGACAAGTAAATCTACTAATGTCCATTTTTGTTGTATACGGGGAGTACATCCAGACCCGTATATTTACATAAAAGGTCAATGTATCCCATGTGTAATTGAAGCTAAATTTTTAGATTTGATATTTGATTGTAGGCTTACATGAGTCTCTCTCTTAACAGCGTTAAAAGCTAAATGTCTTGAAGCTCTGAATCTTTTAAAAGTATTGTCCCATACACCATGGGGGCCACACCCCAATACTATTTTAAAATTATACAAGGCCTTAATTTTTTCAAAAATTAGCTATGGATGTGAAATATACTCTTCGGCCACCCCAAGCCGATTAAAGATGTTAGATTCAATACATCATGCTGTTATTAGATTGTCAACAGGAGCTTTTAGAACTTCGCCTCTCACAAATCTCCTTGTTGATGCTGGAGAATTACCTCTAACCTGTACCGGAAGTCTTCTATTATTCGGTATTGGTTTAGGTTTCAAAGACTGCAAGTCTTTTAAGGCACACATCATACTTGGAGTTGCACCCAAAATCTCCTCAACTTTAGGACTTTCGGGTGAAACAATTATTAAACTGTCTTGATACAATTAGAAGTACCTGTAAGGTGCTTCCATTTAAGGTATCATCAATGCCTCTATGGAAATTACCTTAGGTATCTTTTTGTAAATATTCTATTGGAGTTGAGAAGAATATGATTTACTTAGAATCCAGGTCTCATTTTATGGAACATGTTGAAGAACATAGGGGATCGACTTTTATATATACTAATGGCTCAAAATCCGATGCTGGCGTTGGATTGGGAGTAAATAGTAATGGTTTCAATTGTAGAGGTGCACTTCTTCCAACAGCTTCCCTATATACTGCTGAACTGTAGGACAATCTAACCGCTATGGAGAAAATAGCATTAGAGAAGGAGGGTAATTTTACCATTTTTAGTGATGCAAGGAGTGTACTTCAAGCTTTGGAAGTTTTTAATTCTAGTAACCGTCTAGTTTTAAAGATTTTAGAATGGCTTTTTATTATTGGTCGGAGAGGTATAATGGTTCGATTTTGTTGTGTTCCAGCACATGTAGGTGTGTATGGGAATGAGAAGGCAGATTTACTGGCGAAGAATGCTCCATCCGAGTTGATACCAAGAACGTATCCCATTCCCTGGAATAATTTCCTACCTAACATCAAAAAAGAGTTTTATAAAAATAGGCAATAGCACTGGGATAGTCTAGATGGCAATAAGATGAGAGATGTAACAAATGTCATCTTTTTGGAGGTATAACATTATGCCCCAAAAGTGGGAGATGTCAGTTTGTCGTCTTTGCATTGGTCACACTGGGTTGACACACTCTTGCCAGTGTTGCTATGAGCTTTCTCCTAAGTTATCGTACAAGGGCTTCAAAATTATGTTTTTTTCTATGGAATTATCGTACATGCTAATATTTGCATTTACTACAGTAGTAGTAATTATTATTAATCATATATATATATATATATATATATATATATATATATATATATATATATATATATATATATATACATATATATATATACATATATATTTATATATGTATTTATACACATATATGTATATATGTGTATATATGTGTATATATATATATAGAGAGAGAGAGAGAGAGAGAGAGAGAGAGAGAGAGAGAGAGAGAGAGAGAGAGAGAGAGAGAGAGAGAGAGAGAGAGAGAGAATACTATTAGATACATTTTATTAATTCACATAAATTGAGACAAAATAAAATGACCAATTTCCTTTAAGATGACCCTAGCCTTACTTCACATCAAAATGGACAAAATTAGAATAAGCACATCCTTCAGCTATACTCATGCTTTACACCAAAACAAGACAAAATAAAAATGTTACTTTCCTTCAGATGTATCCATACATGATATATCAATGGAAAATAAATGCTTTCTTTATAGATTTTTACAACATAAATTGTATTTTTTTTTTTACAGAATTTAATACCGTATTATTAATACTCTTCTTCATCTAGTACATTTTTGTACAAAAGTTTGCTATTTCTAATTAGAGCTCTCATGTCACTTGAATTGTAAGATCAAATTTTCTACAATCTCCCTTGTCTTTTATACATTCAGTTGTTATTGTTGAAGTATTCAGTCAGTTTTATGTTTTTTGAACAAATCTACTTTAGTGAATACTCTTTGTATTCAGGAGCCAGGTCTCGTACATCAAATAAGCTAATGTTGATCGGTAAAAAAAGAATGCCTACGGCAATGCCCCAAGTAACCCTCCCTCCTATCTCGGTCTCTTTCCACAGTAATATTAGAGACCTGTGGACCTTGTCCCTTGGGATTTTTCCTTTTTTTCTTTTTTTTTTGTCAGTAAAAGACAAATAATTGATGAATTTATATATAGTGCCAGAGACGTAGTGAAATTATCGTACAAAACCGTACCATAAGAGACTTGCTATCGTACACCGTACAAAAGGGTCAAATTATCGTACATGTACGATATATATCGTACATATGACAACACTGACTCTTGCACAGTATGTTACTGTATCCTATCCAATACTTTCTTAAACATAAGTACAGGATATTTTATAAACTAAAATCTTAAATATCTCGATATTACTTGTTTTTTTTAAATAAACAAACAAAAACTGCATTTGATCAATGTTCAGCAGCTGATTCTCTCTCTCTCTCTCTCTCTCTCTCTCTCTCTCTCTCTCTCTCTCTCTCTCTCTCTCTCTCTCTCTCTAAATATTCAATTTCTTTTCAGTAGCATAGTTGCAATATAAAAAAATTACAATTATTTAAATAGTTAATTGTGCTTTAATAAAACATGTATGTACTTTTGTTTTAAATTTCGGGTGTATTTTATCAATCTAGGTATTTTGGGTGCCATGATCAGATCAGCTGATCTGATCATGCCACCCAAAATACTTGGATTGATAAAACGCCCAAAATTTAAAACAAAATTACATAAATGTTATATTAAAGGGATTTTGACGTAGGAAAAATCTATTTCTGGGCGAGAGACCTGTGCCGCCCAGTGAAATGCTCCTTTTACATCATTTCTAAGGTAAAAACTGCTATGAATTTACCAGAGAAAAAATTGTATAGGAATGCTAGGTTGAACCCAGCTCGCTCACCTTAATAAGGTGTCGGTATAATACTGGGGCGTGAATAAATCACAACCAGAGGTCTAGCACCATTTAGATTTCTCCTGTCAATATCCCCGAACAGCGAGGCGGCGTTCAACATCCTACTACTACTAGCGATCCCACGCCAGTGACGTCACTCCTTATAGCACCCCAGATTGGGGCCCAATCAGGGAGGGACGGGTGGGTTCACTGGGTTCACTCGCCCAGAAATAGATTTTTCCTACGTCAAAATCTCTTTTCTGGGCTCCGACCCGTGCCGCCCAGTGAAATCGTACCAGAGAATGGGGACCTAATATGGCTAACTACCTGAGGAGAGGATAACACAAAAATAACATAGCTGATGAGTTTTAATATCAAAAGGGAGGGATGAGGAATCCCGTAAAAGTAGATCAACATGTATATGACAGTGATAAATAGACATGGTAAACAATTCAATAATAAAACCCGTAGGTAAAATTCAACAGATATGAATAGTGGTAATCAAGCTTGGTAATAAAAAATGCAAAGGTAAAAATTCAATCATAGATATGAATATGAGCATGGTACAAAATCCCATGAGGGGATGATAGAGAGAGAACCAAGCAAAAGTAAATCCATAACAAAGATTTAACATAACAATGTAAAATCAGATCGGGGATTTTAAGAACAAGTGAAATCAAAAACAATTCGTGAAATTGATCAATTGAATAATAAAATAATACACCATAAGGGTGTAGGGTAAACAAAACAGGTAGGAACAATAGGTAAGCCAGGCAGGAGGGAAAGAGGATAGAGCAAGACGTTGTGATTAGGACTCAGTACCTTCAGGAGGAACTATATTCCCTGCAGCTACTGTGGCAAATCTAAGAGCTTCTAAAGGTTTTAGGTAGTGGCGCTTGAAAACTTTAGGGGACTTCCAACCCGTCTATTTTGAGAGCTCATCAAATTTCATATGGTGGAAAAAATTAATTGAGGTAGCCACAGCTCGAATATCATGGACATGTGGGAGTGATTCAGGATTAGCTTGTTTAATAAAATAAACGGATTTTGAGCAACACGAAAAATCTATTTTTGGGTGAGATAGCCATGGCGTCCTGATGGAAGGTTCCTTTTTGGTAGCTTCCTTGGGTATATAACTACTAAATATTCCCAGAGAATTTAACCACAGGTTATCACAGAATTCTAACTTCTGGAGCGAGTATCCTAAAGGTTTCCCTTTAAGACATCGTATTTCAACAGGGGACGCATGTATTAACGCGCCACATAGCTATCTGCACCCCACATAGAGTTAACACTTCGATGTGTAGGGGCGGAGAATAGCTGGGGAGCCGTTCCACAGCTAATCTCGTTCGTGGCTACTTTTGGTACTCGAGACGTAAAGAAACGGGCGCCATTGCTAAATGACGTCACGTCCGTCCTCATCCTGAAGCCAGTTGCTTGCCGATCACCATGATACAGCAGGACAGGGTGGGACCTGAAAAAACTGGACGAAGTAGCAGGGAGGGTCCATCAGGACGCCATGGCTATCTCACCCAAAAATAGATTTTTCGCTTCGCTCAAAATCCGTTTTTTGGGCTCAAGCCATGGCGTCCTGATGGAAGAATACCAGAGAATCAATGTATCGTGGAAGATTTTCCCCTTGTAGTGTAAGTGCCGAGGGCTTTGAACAGGTTAGCATAGTAATCTCAATAGAAGAACCGTAGGGAAGAGACCTTCCTGCCCCCCTGGCAGTGAAGTCCCCACGGGCCATGCTGAAGATCAAAGTGGTCATCGAAGGGCTACCCACCTTGCTGGGAGAACATGAAGAACTCGGAGACAAGACTGAATGGTTGGCATTCATATAGGAACATTCTCAAGGGCAGACAAGTGGTGGTTAGGCACTGTATGTGAATAGAGAATCGTCTGGTCTCTAAGGTATGATGTAAGTAAGTATTCTTGTAGGAATATTACATTGCAGAGGTGAGTATATCATAAGGGTTGAATCCTTAGTAATCTTCATCGACTATAAGAGGAAGGGGATAATAAAACTATGACAGTCATGTATTTCATAGTATAAGTAGGAGCGGATTGAGACGCACAACTAATAAAATAGAAATTTTATTTCACAATTGCAGAATGTTAAATAAATGCAATAAATATGTAAAAGTAATTTACAACAAATTATAATGTACATAGTAATGAAAGACTTGCTCTTGAATCTGAAAGAGAATTTCAAATTATTAGTAGGCACTCGTTCCAGAGGAACGTCAGTCTTTAAAATTAAAACACATCATGCTCTAGGCATGCGGCACTCGTGACGACTATGACATTTCACCTGGGAGAAGAACAGTATATGAAAAAGCACTAAGTGTTTTTGAAATCACTACGTATCACGCGAGGGTCAACATAGGCACCCGAGGAGTTAGAGTCCCAAGTAACTCACTGTTCAGGAGATCGGTTTTGGTGGGGGTGCTGGGCGTAGACGAGCGCATGCCTTCGGCAGTTTATTGAAGATGTCGTTGGACAGATCATTCTGGAAGGCATACATCAGTGGTCTAGTCAAGGCCGATTTGCAAGTAGTAATCGTGTTGGCTGCCAAGCCTTGTCCATGAAGGTGAATGAAGAAGGACATGCAAAAATCGATGGTGATTTCCGTAGGATTTTTTGCCTTGACGAATGAGACCCATTTTCTCCAGGATGATTCGTATTGCCGTCGTGTGGATTCGGTCTTGTATTCCTCGAGGAAGTCGAGACTCTTCTTCGATATCCCGAACCTTTTCTTCACGGCTAGGGAGAGAAAATCATGAGATGAAGGTCCCTGACTTTCAATGATGAAGCGAAGACAGTCGACTTCTGTACTTGCTGGGAGAGAACTGGGCCCGGGAGAGGGATCAGCGTAGGTTGTAGCTCCAGGACTAGGGGGTACCAGTTGCTCCGAGGCCACTTGGGAGCCACTAGGGCTGCTATTCCTTTGAAGGTTCTCAGTTTGGAGAGGACTTTCAGCAGAAGGTTGGTGGGAGGGAACAGGTAGATCTTGGACCATCTGTTCCAGTCCAGTGACATGGCATCCACTGCTTCTGCCTTGGGGTCCTCGTACGGGGCCACATATCGAGGAAGTTGATTGTTGTCGCTCGTTGCGAAGAGATCGATCTGAAGTTCTGGGACTTGGTGGGAGATGAAGGAGAATGATCTTGCGTCTAGAGACCATTCCGACTCTATCGGGCTTGTCCGAGATAGAGCGTCCGCTGTCACGTTGCGGAATCCTTGTAGGTGAACTGCAGACAGGTGCCATTTCATCTTCTCTGCCAGACGGAAGATTGTCAGAAGCACCTGATTTATCTGGGGCGATCTTGAGCCTTGGCGATTGAGACATCGAACTACCACCGAGTTGTCTAGGGTTAGACGAATATGGATCGAGGGAGGCGGGGAGAGTTTCTTCAGAGTTAGAAGGACCGCCATGGCCTCCAAGATGTTGATGTGAAACGTCTTGAATAGGGGAGACCATGTGCCTTGAGCCTGTTTTTGGTGGGAGTGACCTCCCCAACCCTCCAGCGAGGCGTCCGTGTGGATGTTGAGTGATGGAGGTGGGTGTTGAAGAGGGATGGACCTTTTCAGGGCCTTTGCTTCCGACCACGGCTTGAGGAGCAGCCGAAGTCTGTTTGGGAGCCGTCTCTTGAGGTCTCTTCGAGCGATGGATGCGGAACGTCTCCAGACTCCCGCGGCATCCTTTAGCTGTGCACGTAACACTGGGTTTGTCACTGAGGCGAACTGTAGAGAGCCTAGAACTCGTTCCTGCTGACGTCTTGAGATCCGTTTGGATTTCAGCCGTCACTTGACAGACCCTGCTATTTCCTTCCTTTTCTTCTGGGGAATGGAAAGGCGGTGTGACTGTAGGTTCCACTGGATTCCTAACCATTGGAACTTCTGAGCTGGAGAGAGGCGAGATTTCTTCGCGTTTATCTTGAATCCCAGGTGTTTTAGGAACTGGGTGACTTTGTTGCAGGATTTTAAACAATCCTCGGGCGATGGAGCCCAGACTAGCCAGTCGTCGAGGTAGGCCATCACCTGGACGTCTCAGAGGCGAAGCTGTTGAACGATGGCATCCGCCAGCTTTGTGAAGATCCGAGGGGCCACGTTGAGGCCGAAGGGCATGGCCCTGAAGGCGTAGCTTTTCCTTTGGAGTCGAAATCCTAGGTAGGAGGAAGCGTGGTGGTTCATTGGAACGTGCCAATAGGCATCCGCCAGGTCTATGGAGACCGTGTAAGAACCTTGAGGCAGAAGGGTCCTTATCTGTTGAAGAGTCAGCATCTTGAACTTGTTGTTCGCTATGAACTTGTTGAGGGGGGGATAAGTCTAGAATGATTCTGAGCTTGTCGGAGTCCTTCTTGGGGACGCAAAACAGTCTCCATTGGAACCTGGTTGACTTTACCCTCCTTATCACCTTCTTGTTCAAGAGATCTAGGACATATTCTTCCAGAAGGGGGGTTGATTGTTGGAAGAATTGCTGGAAGGTTGGGGGTGGTTGAGTCCAACTCCAGCCTAGACCCTTCTTGACGATGCTGTGTGCCCAGGGATCGAAGGTCCAACGATCCTGGAATTGGCGGAGTCTTCCTCCCACCGGAAGCACTTCATTGCTTCTGGTGTCCCGAGGGTTTACTGCCTCGGCCGCTAGCTCCCCTTCCCCCTCTGCCTCTGGAGAGACGGCGAGATGCGTCTCTGCCTGCACCTCTGTTTGAGCCTCTACCTTTGGGACGAAAGGTAGTCGTCTGTTGCTCGAAAGCAGGGGTGAAAACCGGCGACTGTGACAAGACCGGTTGGGTGACCAGCTGAAAGGTCTGCTGTGGCTGCGCTGCCACTTGGTGAGTAGCGGGTCCCAGAATAGCGGGTCCCGGAAACTGCCGTCTCTGTTGACATTGCTGGGGTTTCTGCTTGGAGGATTTCCTCTTAGGTTGAGGGCCGTCGTCCTGAGAGGATTTCCTCTTCTTCGACATGCCCCACTTGTGGAGAAGGTTCCTGTTCTCCGTGGCGGCCTTGTCGGTGATCTCTTTCACAAGGTCAGAGGGAAATAGGTGCTTACCCCAGATGTTGGAGGAAATCAGCCTCCGGGGTTCGTGTCTCACTGTGGCACTTGAGAACACGAACTCACGACAGGCTCTCCGAACCTTCATGAAGCTGTACAAGTCCTTAACTACAGTCGCCAAATGCGTTTTGGCGAGCTCCATGTAGTGGTCGGGGACTCTAGTGTCACCGGCTATGACGTCAAGCTGTACCTGGAGGGACATTGGATGCGGCGAGCCTTTCCTTCGTGTCTTGTTCCCGACGAAGGAGATGGTCATTAAGTTTCGGGAGGTCTTCGTTAAACTGACATCCAGCAACGTCAGGATCTAGTTTCCCCACCACGAAAGTATGCTGGACATCTTTCCAGTGTCGAACATCGGGGGGAGTAATCAGGGAGAAGGGTCTGCACTCCTCCAGTGCAGGGCAAGGTTTCCCTTCTTCCACTGCTTTGTGTACCGCAGCGAAGGCCTTTTCCATGAAGGGGAGGATCGCATCATCTGGTGCGACGTAGGTTGGGTGCTTCTTGCTCAGCGCCGGAAGCTTTGAGCAGGTAAAACCCCTACTTTTAAAAGCGTTGGCCAGCATAGCCTGGGCCTTCGGGAGATCGAACACTATCACCTCCTTAGGTTCGGTCTCTTCTTTAGAGGCTGGTTCGGATCGAAGTCGGACGTAACAGTCCGGGTAAGCCTCAAAACTCGGGAAGAACTCCACTTCTTCCAGGGCAACCGAGCCGACCTTCTCACTGACGAAGATCCTGCCCGTTGCGATAGGCATGTGCTCAGCATACCTCCAGGGGTTGGCGAAATCCTTTTCGGCTCCTTTGAACTTCCCATGGTCCTGATGTATTGGTGTGTTTCACGGAGTTTCTTGTCCATAAGAGCTTCGAGCATACGGAACATCTCCTGGGCGCTGGATGGGATGGGGTCCGGGGTGGCGGAGGTAGACGGGAGTGATACTTCCGTCGGTGTAGGAGTTGGGGCGGTGGTGGAAGGCGGAGCGACCTCTTGCTCCGACTCGGCGTATTCCACTCGGTCTTCCTCATAGTCCAATTCTTCGGCCATGAGGTTCCTCTCCGTTGTCTCCGACACCTCCGACATACGATCCGCGTTGTTGGTATCCAGGCGACACTCGTGCATGGACTGGGCCATGACTACATCGGGTTCCACCGTGATCTGGACGGTGGGGATCTGATCCTTGGGGACCACAGAGTCTGGGGATGCCTTCGGGAAAAGTAAGGCCCTCAAGTTTTCAGTGGCAAGGTATGGTCCAGTGGCGTTCTCCTGGAAGCCACGCACCCATTTGCGTAGCTTCTCTCGAGAAGCGTCCCTAACCTCCGCTGAGAGAGGGTTATTGAACGCCTCGACCAGGCGGTCCTGGCTGACCGTACAGTTCTGCGGGTCCCAAAACTTTAGATCACCTCTCTTGTTGGCACAAGGGGCGTGAGTCCTACACGCCGTGTGCCCATAGAAGTGCGGGCGCTTCACTCCACAGAAGCCGTGGTCGCACTTCACGTACTCTTCCTGTAAGAGAAAGAGAACATGAGTATGGGGGAGTCATAAGAATGACTTCTATTCTAAAGTTAAATATTAAAGGATTAATCTTTAATTTAATATTAAGTGGTATAAACAATGTGATGTTCAGAGAGTGGGCGGAAATGAAGGAGATAGACACATACTCCGTGTAACCCGCCCGGCTGGTTACCGTAACCTTATCCATAGGCAATTTGTTTGTGACCGAGGGCACAGGGCAGAATTCTTCATAGATTGCCAGGAAGGCAGGGGGAATTCTAGTGGGAATTGCCAAGGATATAAAACTGGGACTAAGGCCACTCAGACCATAGAATCGGGAACGTAGACGATCCCATAGGGTAACGGTTTCCGGCAACCAGCCGTGCTAAGATACACACAGCATGCTGGAAATTTGTGATATGCAAGAAGACAGCATGGTTATTAATAGAACGGTAAGATAATACCTATCTATTTATGTAGTCAAACCATCTGGTTGCAATGTAGGTTGAGATGATAGCTAGTAGAAGGGGGGCTAGTCGCTTGACGCCTCCGGAAGGCTCTGGCAGACCGACGGCACGCCGGAGGCCGCCCCAGCAGAGTTTCTGGCATTAGGGAAGACAAATATATAAGTCATGAGTAATGCCAGGATGGCGGCCGAAGGTTGTCGGCTTGGTGACAGGGACAAGGAAAGGGCTATAGCAGAACTGGACTGCCGGCAGTGGATGCCGGCACTCCGGGGGCCGGACCGATGGACGGACGGCCGAAGCTATGAGTTATGAGGGATGGCCATCGGCTGGACGCCGACAGGAGGCGGCAGTCCCCGGCACACGGAGGACTGACGGCCCAGGGGGCAAGGAATGTGTCACCAAGGGCGGGAGGTGGGTATCACCGACAGGGGAGGCGGCAAGGGACCGGCACCAGGATAGTGAAAGAGACAGAAGGAGGGATGTAGGGGTACGGACACGGACCCCAAGACATCCCACCTGAGTGGGTGTACCCATGATAGAGGCTAGCCCTATCACCCAGAGGCAGGGGCCGCAGTCGGCCGGGAGCCAGGGTAGCCCAAGGGAGGGCTAGGGAACACCCAAGAGGGGGGAGAACCCTTGCGGACAAAACGCATCCAGTGGCTAACCCCATAGGACACTATGAAGGGTATATGTACCAGAGCGGACTGCACACAGGAGCTCAAGGTAGCCCTATCACTCCACCCTAAGGAGGAGTTGTAGGACAGGGGACAGATGGGTATAGACTAACCTAAGTATAGGCTAGGCCATACAAGAGATAGGAGGGGAGGGGAGAAGAAGAAGGGTCTTCTATAGAGGAGGCTCTGTACCAAAGCGGCCACCAAGGAAGGGAGGACGCTCCTTAGCCTAAGGTAAGGCAGCCTGTCTGAAAACGGTGCATGGGTATCGTTTCAGCAAGGCACAGAACTAACTCCCCCCAAGCCTAACCTAGAGCAGGGATGTTACACCCTGAACTAGGAAGGATGGAAGACGTATCGCTATTGCAGGGAAGGTCGGAAACCTAGCCCCAGCAATAGAGGAAGGGCGTGCCGTTCCTCATTCTCGGACGCAACCCTAAGGGGGGATCATTCCCTTAGGGAGGACAGAGAAGCGATAGATACTCTGATATGAGCTTGATCCCCTTACGTGGTAGGGGGAGCAAGGCTACACAGAGGGGATGCCCTAAGGCAGGGGGTGAAGGAAACGTATAGGGGTCCTACGTGTAGGTTAGGTTAGAAAGGCACACTATCAACCTATCCCCTATATGGTCCCTGAAGGCAAAAACACTTGCATCACAGTCAACAGTATCGTAAAATAATGCCACTATCTTCATAACTAAACCTAGTATCACTGAAATATATCATGCATGAACACTGATGATAGGGGCTAGACTAGCGAGCTGGTATGCGGTCAGATGATGACCGATAACAAAGCGTCAAAACACGATATATAAAGTTCCTAGCTATGAAGACTAAATAACTAATAGTATCGATTAGTTAATGAGGCCGGAAAACGCTGTTGAGGCTAGCTAAATAAGGCATGCAAAACAACAGCGACGCCAAAAATGGCGGGTCCGGTCGAGGCACAGCTCTGCCACAAAACATAAAATATCTCGAAAAGTAAAAGTTACTTTACGGTCAGAGCTTATATAAACAATACTGGAACCTTGTACTCAACTTTCCAGAAGAAGGCGAGGCCGAGAGTAGAGACATGGCTAAGATGCAAGTCGATAAGATACGCACAGGGAAAAATCCGTCTAGTAAGGCAAGCTACTAAGCGAAGGATGAGGACGGACGTGACGTCATTTAGCAATGGCGCCCGTTTGTTTACGTCTCGAGTACCAAAAGTAGCCACGAACGAGATTAGCTGTGGAACGGCTCCCCAGCTATTCTCCGCCCCTACACATCGAAGTGTTAACTCTATGTGGGGTGCAGATAGCTATGTGGCGCGTTAATACATGCGTCCCCTGTTGAAATACGATGTCTTAAAGGGAAACCTTTAGGATACTCGCTCCAGAAGTTAGAATTCTGTGATAACCTGTGGTTAAATTCTCTGGGAATATTTAGTAGTTATATACCCAAGGAAGCTACCTAAAAGGAACCTTCCATCAGGACGCCATGGCTTGAGCCCAAAAAAGAATTTGTTGCCTGATTCCCTTAAGGGTTATAGTTCCTCCGTGTTCTCTAATAAATAAGGGCCCTGTGGTTGTGGTGGAAGTTTTACTTAAGTAGGATTTCAGGGTGGTAACTGGACACAGGGATGAATCCCGAGGAAGTGCAACAATCTTCCAGGGAGACTACCTGTTTTGGGGGTCCTCATTTTTAGCCAGGAAAACTTTGTTAGGGGAGAGAAGGACCTCACCCGAAGAGAGAAACTCTATGTGACCTGGGTCTCTAGATAAGGCTGACAATTCTGAGATTCTGGAGCCAGAGGCGAGGCTCAAAAGAAAAAGTGATTTTCTTGATAATGCCATATAGTTACAGGATTCATTTGGGGTGTCAGAGGCTAGCTTAAGAACATCGTTCAAAAACCAGGACACTGCGCTAGGGCGAGTTGAAGGTTTTAGTCTGGCACAAGCTCTCGGAATGGATGAGAAATATGAATCCGTTAGATCAATGTCAAAACCAATATGGAAGATCTTTTTCAAGGCTGACTTGATTGTAATAATTGTATTGGCTGCCAGGCCAGATTCGAAGAGAGTTCTGAAGAATGTCACAGTTAAGTTCATCGTCATTTTCTCAACTTGGGAATCTTTCTAGAACTTAGCTAATTTCTTGACAGCTGAGTCATATTGACGGAGAGTAGATTCCCTTTTGTCAGACTCCAGGAAAATAGTATTCAAAGGATCGATGTTTTCACCTCGTTGGGCTGCGAACTTCATGAAGTCCATAAAGTTAGGGCATTCAGAATCCTTGAGGAAGCGAACACATTGCGAGTTTGTACTGTCTGTGTTAGCACTGGATTGGGAATCCGCCGGGGGCGGAGACCTAGTTCTAGCAACAAGGGGAACCAATTGCTCTTGGGCCAGTTGGGGGCTACGAGAGCCACTTGACCTTTGAAGGATCTGAGTTTGTGCAAAACTTTCAGCACGACATTCACCGGAGGAAACATAAATCGTCTTCCAGGTATTCCAATCTAGAATCATAGAGTCCGTGGCATAAGCCTGAGGGTCCAGGTTGGGGGCTACGTAACAATCTAGTTTGCGATTGGATTCCGTCGCAAACAGATCCACCTGGAGACCCGGGACTTGAGATAGTATCCACTGGAAAGATCGATTGTCTAGTGACCATTCCGACTCTAGCGGAGTCGTCCGGGAAAGTGCGTCCGCTACCACATTCCGGAGCCGAAGCCCAGAAAAGCACAATTAACTATTTAAATGATAGTAATTTTCTTGAATGCAACAATGCCCCCAAACTGAAATCAAATATTGAGAGAGAGAGAGAGAGAGAGAGAGAGAGAGAGAGAGAGAGAGAGAGAGAGAGAGAGAGAGAGAGAGAGAGAGAGAGAGATCAACTGTTGAAAAGTAATCAAATGCAATATTTTTGTTTTATCTAAAAGAAACTATTATTATCGAGATATTTAAGGTTTTAGTTTATAAAATATGCTTTATTTCTGTTTAAGAAAGTGTAGATATACAGTAACTTACTGCGGAAGAGACAACACATAAGAAGTTGTATCATGCTAGTGATATAGGCTACAGTCGTCTGAATGAAAACACCGAACTTGCACAGTAAGTACAGTTTAGATATACTGTAGTAATATTACTGTACATATATTACAGTAATATACACTACAGTATCAGTGAGTATTAGGTTACAGTACAGTATTATTAGATAGGAACTGGTTATACAGAACAGTAAGGGGATGATGAGGACTCGGTAAACTTTACCTAAGCACAACACTGTACTGTAACCTTACTGTGTCCAGGATGTAGTGTAAGTGTGCAAATGTTATATATACTGTAAATATGATTATAAACTGTTGTAGAAATCATATTAAAACTATTAGGCAGTATTTACTGTGTCAATCATCAGCTCAGGCACCCGCTTGTGGCAAGGGACAGTGACTTTAGGTTAGGAGCCAGCCCACCCTAGTGTAACATTTGTTCGCAAATTTTTGCTCATTGCGACTGTCTGTAACCTAACTATCACAAATAATGAGGCTTGACTGTATATTCTCATTGTGCCGATAGTGGAGAATGAAAATTTCCTACCTGACGTATGATGCCTGGATAAAGTTTTACTGTATTACAGATTCTCATTTCGAACAGAAAATATATGTTTTCCTGTAGTAAATAACGTGATTTGACCGAATTTGACCTTCATTTCAACCGCAAACAAACAGAATAACCAGTTCGACTAACTTCAAGTAGCCGAACTGGTTGCTGTTTATTACGACTGAAATAAAGGTGAAAACGGGTTAAATCACTTTATTTTCTACAGGAAAACATATATTTTCTGTTAAAATGTTTAAATATAATGACTTGTTCAAATTCCGTGTCACTTCACTCATCAAGAACGTATGTACTGCGAACGTTAACATTAGCAATGTTACGCAGCGTTACCAACGTTACGATGCCATTGCTAACGTTAGCAATGCTACGATAATATTAGCATGTGTATTTTAAAACATTTTTCCATATACCCTTTACATAATATATAAAAAGGTACAAAAGGGTACAGAACCTAACAAACCCACCTAACCTAACCTAGAAGTTCCCAGGTCACCACTCCTAGCCGGGGGCAAGCCCCCGGATCCCCTTCCCAGGTCATTACCCCTAGCCAGGGGCAAGCCCCCGGATCCCCTTCCCAGGTCATTACCCCTAGCCAGGGGCAAGCCCCCGGATCCCCTTCCCAGGTCATTACCCCTAGCCAGGGGCAAGCCCCCGGATCCCCTTCCCAGGTCACAACCCCTATCCAAGGTTCTACCTGCAAATATATAAAATTAAAGAAATTCATGACTTACCTTTATGACCACGACGACGAAACTTGTGGGTCACCCGGGTGTTGTGACTGTGACGTCTTAACTTCTGTATATCCACATCGCCGTTTCTTCTTTGTCTTAGCTTAGTACTGCACTTGGGACACTGTAAACATTGGGCTATTACATTATGAGATCTAAGAAAATTATCAACATTGGAATTCACCAAAATTCTTTCAAGTATGGATTACTGCAGTCGTTACAAGTTTCTAAAGCTTCCATCGTAAAATACACAAAAAGACGTCACTTGAACTAACAAAGACCTGACTTGGACTGTGGAGGATTTTTTTTTGCTTTATTTTAATTTTTGTTTTTGCCAAATCCTGAGAGAGAGAGAGAGAGAGAGAGAGAGAGAGAGAGAGAGAGAGAGAGAGAGAGAGAGAGAGAGAGAGAGAGAGAATTTAATTTGCTTTAGTTTTGCTAAATCGCGCGAGATTGTGTGTTTGTGTGTGTGTGTGTTTGTGTGTGTGTGTGTGTGTTTGTGTGTCCGCAGTGCGCGCCGAAGAGCAAGTGGTAGTTAGCGAATGATTGTTTGTAGTGGGAAAGACTGTCGGTATATTTGAGATTGTTTGTTTATGTTTTTAGTTAGGTTACGACAGTGGTGAATGTTTCGGAGCGAATGCTTTTTTTGATTGACTGCTGATAGAGGCGGTTGTGTGTGTGATTGCTGGATTTACTATTATCCTTTATTACCAGCAAGGAAGTGTTTTGTATATTTTAACAGCCGTGATTCCTCCTTTGGAGAGACCAAAGTTTTTCAGAAAGAGGATGTATTGTTGATGACTTGGCCTGTATTACAATTTTGTTTGGACTGTTTTATTGGATTGCTGAACTGTTGATGACCTAGGCCTGTGAATTACGATTTCGTATGATGATGATGATGATGATGATATCGACGACGATGACACCCATGACCCCGAGGAGTTAAGGCCGTTATGGAAATTTAAGACAGTCTTCGGGTTTCATATAGTGGTGTTGTGCCATAAAAGACAGTTGGCTTGTGTGTATAGACAGTGTTGGTGTCTATAAAATATATATGAACACAGATATTTATTTGGGTGTTGGTGTGCGGTTGATTTAAGTTTTGTTAGGGGTTTTGTTGATTATTTGAATGGTGTTTATTGTATATTTGGTGTGAAGTTTAATTTTAAGTTTGTTAGGTTTTTTGGGTGATTTATTTGAATGGTATACGGTTATTATATATTTAAGTGTTGATAATTTGATTGTGGATTATTTATGTTGTGATAAGTATTCTAGTTTTAATAAATATAGTTTTAAGGTTATGGTTGGTTTTTATGTCCTTTTTGTTCAAGAGTCCAGTTTATGATAAAGTAAGGGGAAAGTATGTGTTGAGGAGACAATTGTCAGTAAGTAAGATTCAAGGGTGTGGGGGTTGTTTTTGCAACATCCCGCCACATTATTTTGGCGCCCAACGTGGGGCTGCCGAGGTGGGATAGGAAGCCGGACTGTTGGACGAAGGACAGAATTAGGATTAAGGTTGAAGAAAAATGGAAGGTAAATACAAGGCTTTGGAGGAGGAATTGCGGCATTATAAAGAACGGGAGCAGATGTTGATAGTTGAGAAAGAGAGGTTGCTAGTAGAGAATGAGAGGTTGAACTGGGAGAATGCGGCGATGCAGAAGGAGCTTAGGGAGTTGAAGGGAACTGTAGAGAAAGTGGAAGAATGTTTTGAGATGAGGATGAAAGAGAATGAGGAACGGATGGAGAACCGATTGGAAGTTATGATGGGGCAAGTCATGGGGATGATGAAAACTATAATGGGTGAAGGTGCAGTCGGAGGAGTGTCCTCAGCTTCGGGTAATGGGTTGGTAGTGGAAGAGAAGGTTAAGGTAGGTGATAATGGGAAAGGAAGTGATAGTGATAGTAGTAATAGTGATGGTGATATTGAAGATAAGGGAATTAGGCATAGTAAGGATGAACAGAAAGGTGAGAGGAAAGATGAAAGGAAAGGTAAAAGTGATGTGAAGAAAGAGAAGAAAAAGTATCAGGCTGATAGCAAGGACGATTGTGAATGGGTGAAAGTGGTAAGTAAGAAAAAGGGTAAGAAGGGAATGGTTAAGGATAGGAATTTAAGTGTGGAAGTGGATTCATTATATTCAAATGAGGAAGAAGGTAACAAGGGAGTAGACAGTGATGATAGCAGTGAGAATGAACGTGATGTGTGTAAGACTGTGTTTATGAGAGAGGTACCTCGGTGTGAAAGGTTCAATGAGCATAGCAGTAGGGATGTATATGATTTTTTCAAGGAGTATGAGAGGTATTGTCAGGATAAGTATGGTGATAGTAAAAGAGTTTGGGCTAGGGAGTTACGAGAATATTTGACTGGGTATTTGTTGACGATGTATGGAGTGATAATGACTGTAGGGGACGTTGATTATGAAAGTGTGAAAAAGAATAATTGAGCAGGTAAAACGTATGAAAGGGAGTGTTAAGTATAAGCGTAAGAATGATTTTGATGAAGCACGGATGAATGCAGGAGAAGCGATATCGATGTATGTATGTAGGTTGGAAACTTTAGCTAGGAATGAAGTATCGAAAGAAATGGCATATAAGGAGGAGGATAGTATGCTTGAGGGTGAATTGTTATCAAAAGTATTGTTGGTAGTAAGTATGTTATATGGTGTCACTGTTTATTTGTATTTTGGGTGGAATCGTCCGATGCAGTACCGAGCAAATAAAGAGACTGAAAGGGAGTATATATTGAGGTTACAATGTAATGAAAGATGTTGCAAGTTGTTGAGTAAGAAGGAGGATTGTCCGAGTGATTTGAATCAGAGTGGTATGAGCATAGAAGATGGCGAAGATGACCCTGGGTGTGATGAGGATGACCCTATTGATAGGAGAGTAAACATTTGTATGCATGGTGTAAAAGGAAGAATGATGACGTATGTGGGTATAAATGAGAATGAATACTGTAGTTTAATTGATACAGGTGCGCAAGTGTCATTAGTGAATATGTCTGTTATCAAGGAAATAGAGCGGTACAATTGGGAAGTGAAACGGCAATGTACGAGTGTGAGAATTCATGGGATAGGTAAAGGAAGTTTGCTAGTTTGGGAAGAAGTGCGTTTGAAAGTAAAACTGGGAAGTATGGAGGTGGAACATAATTTTATTGTAATGGGAGAGAATGAGATGCCTAGTTGTTTTTTGATAGGAATTGACTTTTTAAGATTGCATGATTTATCAGTTGATATTGGTAGTGGTTTGCTTCTGAAGAATGGATGTGAAGTAGTTGTGATAGAAGATAATAGTGTATTTATGGCGAATTTTGTTGGCATGGTTGATATTACGAGGAGTGAGGATGATCTACTGACTAAAGAGGAGGTGGAAGAAATGCAAGATGAATGTGAGGAAATTAAAAGGTTACGTGAATGTATGTTGAATAGTATTGAGGTAGAAGAATGCCCGTCTGATTTAGAGGTGTATAAGAAAGTTAGTAAGAGACTTATTGTGTGTAAGAATATTGTTTATTTTCTACATAAAGGAATGGATGAAGATATATATGTTCCTGTGTTTCCAATGCATGCAGCAGTAAGTATGTGTATGTTAGTGCATGACAGATATGGGCATATGGGTAAGAATAAATTATGGGAATGCATGCGTGAGAGATTGTTTACACCTGGGTTGAGTCAGATATGTAAGGATGTAGCGACTACGTGTGAAGATTGCCAGAAAGGGAAGTATCAGAGAGTGCATGCTAATCCGCCTGTTTTGAGATTACGTATGAAAGAACCATTTGAGATGTTTGTGATTGATTGTGTTTCGTTGCCTGTGACTGCGAGAAGACATGTGGGAATGATTGTTATGGTTGATCACATGAGTAAATTTACCTATGCAATACCCATCAAGGATAAACGGAGTGAGACTGTTGCAAGAATGGTTGGTCAAGTGATGTTGCCGATGTGTGTGTGTAAGCCTGTGAGAATGTTAAGTGATAATGACCCTGAGTTTGTTGGATGGGAGTTTGAGCAGATGTTAAGAGAATGGGGTATTGAACATGTGTATTCGACTCCTTATATGCCAAATGCGAATGGGTTGGCTGAAAGGACTGTAAGAACATTAACTGAAATTTTGCGAATGATGAGTACATGTGATAATGATTGGGATTTGTATGTTGGTAGAGCATTGTGGGCTTACAATGCAACAGTGCATAAGAGTACGGGTATGTCTCCATGTAAGTTTGTGTTAAATTTTGAAAAGATAATAAGACCGAGGTTGGGTGTGTCGGAGGATGATAGAGATGTGTGGAGGAAAGCAAATAAGAGGTTTGAAAGCTTTAAAGTTGGTGAGAGAGTGATGAAAGAAGTAATTGAAAAGGGTAGAATGAATGTAAATAAGGTGCGTGATAAATTTAAAGGTCCCTATGAGGTGTTAGAAGTTGGTTCGAGTGGATTAAGTTACGTTTTGGGTAAGTTGTGTGTGGGTGGTATTGTGGAAAAAATTAGGGCCCACCACAACCAGTTGCATAAATGGAAAGAGGTACCTGAGTATATCCAAGAGAATGGGATGAGTAAATGGTTGAAAAGGAACAAGGGTGAACCTAGTATGTATGAGGACTTAGGTCTGGAAGGTAAACAGTTGGTGTTAGTAGAATATAAGAAAAGGAAGAATACAAGAGCTTTAAGTAAAGATGAAAGAAGGGGAAATTTTATAAGTAAAAGTGAGAATAGAAATAAGTATGACAAGGGTGTAAATGTGCAAGTGTGTATGGAAGATAAATGTTAATACAGATGAATCATGGCTGAGTATGAATGATACCTATAGTGTGTGTGGCTTTTCCTTAGGTGATGTAAAAGAAAGGATGACGAATGCGAGAGTGAGAGATAGGAGAATGATTAGTAGCATGAATGAATCTTTTACTAAAGTTGAGAATGTTTTTGATGAAATGGATGAACTGTTTACAGAAATGAGTGTAATTATAGGGCCAGATGAGAACGAGGTAGATATGATTGTACATGATATATTAGATGATAGGGATTTAGATAGGAATAGTGTTAATGTAGAGAATGATTGTGATCAGGAAGAAGTGAATGAGAGAGTATATGGGGGCCCAGTTACTCGGAGTAGAGGTCCCGTTCCCGACTGCGACTGGGTTATGAAAAAAATAATGTAAGTGTTGTGTGAGAAGGATTTGGCAAAGTAAGGGGGGAGGAATGTGGAGGATTTATTTTTGCTTTATCTTAATTTTTGTTTTTGCCAAATCCTGAGAGAGAGAGAGAGAGAGAGAGAGAGAGAGAGAGAGAGAATTTCATTTGCTTTAGTTTTGCTAAATTGCGCGAGAGTGTGTGTGTGTGTGTGGTTGTGTGTGTGTTTGTGTGTCCGCGGTGCGCGCCGAAGAGCAAGTGGTAGTTAGCGAATGATTGTTTGTAGTGGGAAAGACTGTCGGTATATTTGAGGTTGTTTGTTTATGTTTTTAGTTAGGTTACGACAGTGGTGAATGTTTCGGAGCGAATGCTTTTTTTGATTGACTGCTGATAGAGGCGGTTGTGTGTGTGATTGCTGGATTTACTATTATCCTTTATTACCAGCAAGGAAGTGTTTTGTATATTTTAACAGCCGTGATTCCTCCTTTGGAGAGACCAAAGTTTTTCAGAAAGAGGATGTATTGTTGATGACTTGGCCTGTATTACGATTTTGTTTGGACTGTTTTATTGGATTGCTGAACTGTTGATGACCTAGGCCTGTGAATTACGATTTTATGTATGATG
>NW_027172070.1:10000-37500 GCF_036898095.1 Palaemon carinicauda | reverse complement strand
CATTAAGCCCCTATTTGTTTAATATAGTAATGGATGTAATTACTGAAAGAGTGAGAGAACAGTCACCATGGACCATGCTGTTTGCAGATGATATAGTTCTGTGTGATGAAATCAGAGAAGGATTGGAAGGGAAACTGGAGAGATGGAGAGAGGAATTGGAGAGCAGAGGGCTAAATATCAGTAGAACAAAAACAGAGTATATGTGTTGCAACCCGAAGAACCAATTAAATGATATACATTTGCTGAGTGAAATAGTAAAGAGGACAGAAAAATTCAAATACCTAGAGTCATATGTGGAGGAAACAGCAGAACTCCAAACAGGAGTGAACAGTAGAATTCAAGCTGGATGGAATAATTGGAAGAGAGTGTCGGGAGTGTTGTGTGATCGAAGGATAAACTTAAAGTTAAAGGGAAAGGTACATAAAACTCTAGTGAGCTACCATGACATATGGTGCAGAGACCTGGCCCATGTAAAAGATCTTTAAGAAGAAAATGAATGTTGCAGAGATGAGAATGCTAAGATGGATGGCTTGGATCACGAGACTGGATAAGGTTAGGAATGACTTGGTAAGGGGAACAACAAAGGTTACAGAGGTGTCAAAGAAAATCCAAAAAAAGAGATTACACTGGTTTAGGCACGTAATGAGGAGAGACCAGGAGTATGTTGGGAGGAGGATGCTGGATATGGATGTTCCAGGTAGGAGGAGGAAGGGGAGACCAAAGAGAAGTTGGATGGAGTGTGTAACAGCAGATATGGAGGAGAAAGATCTCACAATGGAGGACATCGGAGATAGAAGAAATTGGAAACGGCTCTCTAGAAATAGCAACCCTGCATAGCGGGAAAAGCTTTAGTCGAAGAAGAATATATATATATATATATATATATATATATATATATATATATATATATATATATATATATATATATATATATATATATATATATATAGGGATTTTGACGAAGGAAAAATCTATTTCTGGGCGAGAGACCTGTGCCGGCCAGTGAAATGCTCCTATAGCACCATTTCTAAGGAATATAACTGCTAAAATATTACCAGAGAAAAAATGCATAGGAATGCTAGGTTGAACTAGCTCGCTCACCTATTGGTGTCGGTATAATTTAGGGCGTAACAGACCAGAGGTCTCGTACCATTTAGATATCTCCTCTTCAAAATCCCTCAATAGTGAGGTGTGGTTCAACCTCCCCTGCCGCGCAGTCTAGTACTACTAACTCTACCCACGCTTGCCCAGCACTCCCTATAGCACCCCTAAGTTTGGGGTCTGACCAGGGGGGGACAACTAGGGTGGGTTCACTGGGCGGCACAGGTCTCTCGCCCAGAAATAAATTTTTCCTTCGTCAAAATCCCTTTTCTGGGCTCAACCTGTGCCGGCCAGTGAAATAGTACCAAAGAAACGAACCCAAACTTCAGAAACTATAAGGGAACGAATTAAAATCAACATAACATAACAGTGGTTTAATCAAGAGTTGTAGTAGTAGACGATAGTCTTTTATAACATCAAAAACTGACAGGGTATAATATCCCAGGAGGGGATGACAAAATGTAAAAATAAAACTTGAAAACAAAATATGATATGAGGTCAGAATATCTTAGATAAAACCATATAAAACTGGACATAAAAGAAATATAGTCCGCAGGACAAAATGTAAATATGACAATTAATAATAGAGATAAACAATATCTAAGACATGGGGACACCCATGGGTGACACAACAAACTGAACTCGGGTAGGAACTGTAAGTGAGGCAGGTAAGAGGAAGAAGATGGCAAGACATAGTACATTCAGGAATTAATTAGGAATTAATTTGTTCGGGGGATACCACGCTCCCTGCGGCTACGGTAGCGAGCTGAAGGGCCTCTAGATGTTTAAGATAGAGCCGCCTGAACACTAACGGGGATTTCCATCCGGTATATTTAGTAAGATATGCAAAGTTCATGTGATGGAAAAAATTTATTGAGGTTGCTACCGCCCATATGTCATGGACGTGAGGGAAAGACTCAGGATTAGCCTGTTTGATAAAATACAAAATCTGTTGTCTGATCCCTTTTAAAGTTATAGTCCCTCCCTGTTCTCTGACAAACAAGGGTCCTGAGGTCTTCTAGGAAGTCCTTGATAGAAAGGACTTTAGAGTGGTAACAGGACACGGAAGGATCCTGAGGGAGCGGGATAATTTTCCAGGAGGACCATCTGTTCTGAGGGTCTTCATTTTTGGCCAAGAAGACTTTGTCTGGGGAGAGGAGAACTTCTCCTGATGGAAGGAACTCAATGTGGCCTGGATCTCTTGACAAGGCCGCTAATTCCAAAATTCTAGCGCCGGATGCTAAACTCATAAGGAATAGAGTTTTTCTGAGTAGAGGTATATACTCACATGAGTCGTTGATGGTTTCTGACGCCAGTTTGAGGACATCATTGAGAAACCAGGAAACCGAGTTAGGACGAATGGATGGTTTCAGTCTGGCACAAGCTCTAGGAATTGAAGCTAGCAATGAGTCTGTTAGATCTATATTAAACCCGACCAGGAAAATTTTCTTCAAGGTAGATTTAATGGTAGTAATAGTGTTAGCTGCCAGACCTGACTCAAACAAGGTCCTGAAAAAGGTAACTGTTAGGTTTAATGTCATAAAGACAACATTAGAATCCTTCAAAAACTTTGCTAGTTTTTTGACCGCTGAGTCATATTGACGAAGAGTGGAGTCTCTTATCTGATTCTAAGAATAAAGTATTCTGGGGATCTATGTTAACCCCTTTGTGGGCCGCAAACTTCATGAAGTCCATAAAGTTAGGGCGTTCCGAGTGTTTGAGGAAGCGAACACAGTGCGCGTTTGTACTATTTGGGTCAAAGTACCTTCATCAATAGGTTCACCGGTGGAAAAAATAAATCCTTTCCCAGGTGTTCCAGTTCAGAGATATGGCATCTGTGGTGTAAGCCCGAGGGTCCAGGTTGGGGGCCACATAACATTTCAGTTTGTGGTTGGACTCCGTCGCGAAGAGATCTACTTGGAGGTCCGGTACCTGGGAGAGGATCCACTGAAACGATTTTCTGTCTAGTGACCATTCTGACTCCAACGGGGTCGTCCTTGAGAGTGCTTCTGCCACAACGTTCCGAACTCCAGCCAGATGGACAGCTGATAGGTGCCATTGGTTCGAGGCTGCTAGGGAAAAGATTGCTACCATCACATGGTTGATGGTGCCTGACTTGGAGCCCCCTCTGTTTAGGCAACGGACTATAACTTCGTTGTCGAGAACTAGTCTCAGGTGTTTCTTCTTGGCCGGGGAAAGACGTTTTAGAGTTAGTAAGACCGCCATGGCTTCTAGGACGTTTATGTGGAACTGTTGGAACATTGTGGACCAAAGGCCCTGAACCTTCCTGTGTTGGGAATAACCCCCCCAACCTGATAGGGAGGCATCCGTGTGGATGACTATCTTTGGAGGAGGGTACCGTAACGGGACCGATTTCAACAGGCTCTTGGTGGTTGTCCATGGGAGAAGCCTCTTCCGAAGAATGGGGGGAAGACGGGTCTTCTTGTCTCGAAATTTGTTGTTCGCTCTGGAGCGCCAAACCCGGTTTATGTCCTTCAGTTTCGCTTTCAGAAGAAGGTCTGTCACTGAAGTGAATTGTAGGGATCCTAGGATCTTTTCTTGGTTCCTTCTGGATGTTATCTTTTCCCCGAGAAAGCGTTTGGTATTCTTCGCAATCTCTATTCTCTTGGACCTGGGAAGACATAGGGTGTGAGAGCGTAGGTCCCACTGTAATCCCAGCCACTGAAACTTGGTCTCCGGTGTTAGGCGGGACTTTTTGAAATTTATTTTGAATCCCAGAGACTGAAGATACTGGATCACTTTGTTTGTCGCTTTGAGACAATCCTCGACGTTGTCTGACCAGATTAGCCAATCGTCCAGATGTGCGATGACTTGGACCCCTTGGGTTCGAAGTTCTTGAATGACTGATTCCGCCAGTTTCGTGAAGATTCTGGGCGCAATGTTGAGCCCGAAAAGCATCACTTTGAACGTGTAAGCCTTGTTTCCTAGTCTGAATCCTAGGAATGGGTGGAAATGTCTCGCTATTGGAACATGATAGTAAGCTTCAGTAAGATCGATGGAGGTGGTGACGGCCCCACGGGGAAGTAAGGTCCGTACCTGCGAGACGGTAAGCATGTGAAATTTGTCGCATTGAATGAACAAGTTTAGCCGGGAAAGATCGAGGATGACTCTCCGGCTGTCTGAGTCTTTTTTCGAGACGCTGAATAAGCGACCTTGAAACTTCAGATGTTTTGTTTCTTTGATCGCGTTCTTGCGCAATAGATCCTGGGTAAACAGGGTCAGATCCGGTGTCGGGAGTTGATGGAATTTGTTCGGTGGAGGAGGCCCTTCTATCCAACTCCACCCCAGGCCCTTGGAAATTATGCTGAAGGCCCAAGGACTGAACCTCCAGTGAATCCTGAATGCATAAAGCCTCCCTCCTACCTGAAGAATCTCAGTAGGTGGAGGATTTTCCGCCACGGCCTCCGCGTGATCCCTTTCCACGGGAGAAATATCTCCCCTTGCCTCTGTTTTGAAAGGAGCCTCGTGAACCAAGGCCCCTGCCTCGCTGGTATCCTTGAGAGGAACCCCGGGACTCATAGGCAGGGTTATAAGCCGGTGAGGTGAACGAACTCGAGGCCACTTGGCTTTTAGGGACGAGATCATATTCCTCTTGGGGCTGAGGGTTGGATGGTCTGAGCAACCGGGACCGGCTGGACTACCTGGAGAGGTTGGCGGAACTGGGCAGAGCTATAAGGACGTAGCCTTTTCCTGCCCCGGGATTGAACGTTCGACTGTTCGAACTTCCATTTGGGAGTGAGACCCCAACGGACTTTGAGGCTCTGGTTCACCCTGGCAGCTTCGCTTAACACCGAGTTGACCATGTCCTCCGGGAACAGATCCGGGCCCCAAGCGGAGGCTTTAATGAGTTTATTCGGCTCATGGCGGATAGTAGCCTCTGATAGAACATGTCTACGGCAACGTCTTCTGGCTACCAAGAAGTCATAGCAATCCGATAACAAGGATTGTAAGGTGGCCTTTGTCATGACCTTAAAAGCGTGTTCCTCATCATAGTTGAGGGAAAACATCTCCGCCATCGTCGAGACGTTTAGGCTCCTGCTAAACCTAGACCGGGACTCGAACTCGAGTCGAATTAAGGTTTCAGGAAGTCTTGGAAGTCGTTCGCTAAATTGCGTCGACGCACAATCAGCAGATAACTTACCAGAGGTAAATGTTGATTGAATGTTAAGCCAACATTCGTTATCTGATGGGAGCAGAAGAGATGTAGGGTCTGTCTCCCGAAGCTGGGGCAAAGGTTTGTCTTCGGCCACTGCCTGAAGAGCTAAGTCCACCATCTTGGTGACGCAAGGAGTAGGGGTCAGCTCGTCCACAAGAAACATAGTGTATGTGCTCTTGTGGGGAGTCAGCATGGTGTTCGTGCAACCCCACTCGTTCAGGGTTCTAACCCAAACAGACTGAGCCTATTCTTTTGGGAAGATAACGGTCTCCTTAGGGACCTTATCTAGCCGGACAAGAGCTTCTTCCGTTAGCCGGGCGAAGCCGGGGAAGGGGAATTGAAGGCCGGGAGGGAAAAATTCAAAGTCCTCAATGGGCCGGGTTCCAAAGCCTTCAATGGTCAACATCCCGTCAGTGAAAGGGCAGTGGAGCGCCATTTTCCACGGGTTATTTTTAGTGAAAGGCGGGAGTTTTGAGGCGTCCGGGATGAGGAACTGCTGTTGTTGAGGCAGTCCTCCTTCTAAGGTATCCAGTCTCCTGGTAACGGCAGATAGCATTGAGCTAATCTGTTCTGAGACAACCCTTGACATCATATTAGTGAGGGCCACCGGGTCGAAGTTGGCCGGGGCCACTGAGGAAGTTGGCTGCACTCCTGGGTCCTGAGAAGTAGAGGAGGTGCTAGCTGAGCCACTTGGGGCTCCGGGGAGGGAAGTCTTCTTTGACTTGGTTGTTTTGGGAAGGGTAGGATTCTTGCGAGTCCTAACTAAGGGTCTCTTCTGAGACTTAACCTTGGGGGGAACCGGGTGTGATCTTGGGGTAGATTCACGGTTCTCATCAAAACCTAGAAAGGAAGAAGTATTAGATGCCGAAGAAAAAGAGGGGCTAAGAAGAGGGATCTTAGCGCCGGACCCACCTGCCTCACCTACCTCTTTACCTGTCTCCGGTTCGTCCAAAACCATGGGCTCCAAGTCCAAATTCAGAGCTGCAACATTGTCCTCAATGGGGTCGGGGTCGACACCGAGGTCAGTATCCTGATTGAGAGCAAGGTCCAGGGTTGCTGTAATGTCGGCAATAATAGGGGCTGCCACTTCTTTAGGCACTGCTGCAGATGATTTTGCGTTGGGATAGATCAGGTTGCAGTAATCTTCAGAGAGGACGTAAGGTTTCTTGGCCTTAACGTTACGGGCGAAGCCGCCTACCCAAACTTTCAAGGTGGCTCTTGCTGTGGTCTTAGCCGCTTGAGAACTGAAAGAACGGGGATAAGGTTAGCAAACCCGGGAGACGGAGCTGAGAAATGATAACCAAAGGTTCATTATATAAAGCAAGAGGAATGTACGTAGAAAAAATTACCTATAGAGGACTCGCTGATTCCGAAGAGAGGGTGGAGACAAGGTCGTAACAGACAAGGCAGTTGTCGGGGTGCCAAACTATCAGGTCATCCATTTGAATCCCACAGTCGGCGTGAGATCTACAGACCTCATGTCCACAGGGCTGGTGAAGGACGGCCGCGCAGGCTGTCATCCGACAGCGGACCACCTGTAAAAAGGAATAGTCTATGAGCACCTTCTTAATATCTCTAGAAGGGACCCTGGAGGATCCTGACCTTGAAATTAAAGCAAAATGCCTAGTCTTAGACTAAACATGCAGAGAACCTTAGACTATTCCAAGAGGAATCCCGGGAGAGCCGGGGATGAGAAAAGGATGTATAAATAAGGGATGAATAGTCCCGGGGGCTGGGAACAGAAATACTTAAAGTATACTCAAGTAAACTAGAGTAAACTTAAAGTTACATCCTTAAAATACATATAATAAAAAACTCCTATTATTATGATCTAATACATTAACGTCCGTGAAAATATAGGGTTCCCGTAGGGAGAGTAGGAATCATAAACTGTGTCAGTGTCATCAGATCCGGCAGTATTGTAAGCCCGGAGGTCCCAATGTCTGATGACGGGAGGGTACGGTGGGAGAATGTTGGGGGAGCCAAGGGATCCCCCAACGAGACTACCGGACGTACCGGGACGAAGGTAATGATTCGTGTAGAATGCTATGATTGTAGGTTAATAATATGTCCTACTACGAACGATAATGGCAGGAGGTACCGTATGATGGGGACACTCCTAACATATAGATAAGGTCTCATTCCTAATTCCATTAAGCTAAAAGCAAAAGCCATACTAAGAAGGCGTTAGGTAGACTGCCCGATTACATGGATAGGGCATGTGATATAGTCCCCGGCGGTCCCGACCCTCCCCCTCCCCCGACTGATGGCCAATCGAGACGACGGGAGGGGGGGGGGGACGAGAACCGCCCGGGATGAATGAGACTATGTAGCACCCCTTGAGACAATCTCGGTCCTCAGTATGTCGGAATGTTGAGGGAAGACTGAGGAACAAGCATGCTTGGCCCGTATTGTCATAGCCAACAACCATCGAGTAAGAGGAGAGACGTGCTCTGGGGAATCACGTGGATAGGTGGTGGTAGGCAGGGCTACCAACTGGAGATCCCCTCAACACAACATGGAAAATCCCAAAAATATGATCATAATGGAGTGTGACAATAAAAACAATGTGAACTGTTAAAAATACTTGAAAGTAAATAATGAAAAAAGAGTAATCACGTAAAAAAGGCTAGGCATGCAAAGTTAAAATGGCAAGAGGGACTCGAGCGAGTGGCAAGGGAGGAGGCATGACGTCATCTTGGAAGATGGAAAACAGGGGTACCAACCTTACTACTGAAGCGGGTAGATACTGAACAGTAACACAAATAAAGAGCTACGCGAGAGTCCCACTCGAACCAAAACGTAAAACTATGTGGAGCGAAAATAAAACTAATAGTCATTATAACATCAAAGTGAAATGCTCCTAGAAAAAACAGCAAAACAGTTTCCCCTGGGAACGCTATCCACTATATGCACGAAGGCAGGCATGCCAACATAACTGAGCCTTAATGATACGTAACACTGATACCATAGTATAATAATAATAATGATACGCTTAAGTTGAAAGAATATAATCGGTGTAAAGGTAAAATTCTCCCAAAAAGTTCAAACGAATAACAATGATGAAAAGAAAAACGAACGAACTAGCGAGAAAGGGCAGGACCGTGGAACCATGAACGGTTAGAACGGGAACGCTATTCACTATAAAACACTCTGAATTAATAAAACAAAGGTTACACTGCCCATTCACGCTTAAAACTCATGGATAAAGTACTTAACTTCGATGGAGTAACTTGGGATTCCGCCATCGATGCGTAGAGAGGGGAAAATAATGCAAAATACACCAAGGAAAACAAAACCAACTAAATCGTAACAGGTGCTATAAAGGAGTGATGGGCAAGCGTGGGTAGAGTTAGTAGTACTAGTCTGCACGGCAGGGGAGGTTGAACCGCACCTCACTATTGAGGGATTTTGAAGAGGAGATATCTAAATGGTACGAGACCTCTGGTCTGTTACGCCCTAAATTATACCGACACCAATAGGTGAGCGAGCTAGTTCAACCTAGCATTCCTATGCATTTTTTTCTCTGGTAATATTTTAACAGTTATATTCCTTAGAAATGGTGCTATAGGAGCATTTCACTGGCCGGCACAGGTTGAGCCCAGAAATATATATATATATATACAGTGAACCCTCGTTTATCGCGGTAGATAGGTTCCAGACCCGACCGCGATAGGTGAAAATCCGCGAAGTAGTGACACCATATTTACCTATTTATTTAACATGTATATTCAGACTTTTAAAACCTTCCCTTGTACGTAGTACTGTTAACAAACTACCCTTTAATGTACAGAACACTTAATGCATGTACTACAGTACCCTAAACTAAAACAGGCACAAATATTAAAGGCGACTTTATAACATGCGTTTCCTAAACACGCTAAAAAGCACAATAAAAAATGGCAACCAATGTTTTGTTTACATTTATCTCTGATCATAATGAAGAAACAAACTGGAGGTAGAGCTTTGCTTATTACCCAGACATATTTCCCATACTTTTCCCTTAGAACTACATCACAATCTCTTTTAGGTCTTCCTCTACGGCAAGCATAGGTTAAGGGTCGGGGCCAAAACCTTCAAAATATCTGGGAGAAACAGGATCAGCCCAAAGCTTCTTCCAAGCTGAATTCATTGTCCAACGAGTTACTCCCTCCCAAGTCTAATCTATGATCTTTAAGCAGTGCACGATATTGAAATGGCTCCTCCAAAATTCACGCAAAGTTAAGTTGGTGCTTTGCGTGACATTAAAGCACTGCTTAAATAAGTGCTTGGTGTAGAGGTTCTTGAAATTAGAGATGACTTGATGGGCCATGGGCTGGAGGATAGGGGTGGTGTTCGGTGGAAGATACAGCACTCTGATGAATTTGTACTGGTCGATGATATCTTCGAGTCCGGGGGGTAAGCGGGTGCATTATCCAAGGAAAGTAAGCACTTCAAAGGCAAATTCCTCTCCTAAAGGTACTTCTTGACAGCAGGGCTGAAAACTAGGATTACCCATTCAACAAAGATATGCCTAGTGACCCAAGCCTTAGAATTAGCACGCCACAAAACATGCAACATGTCCTTATTAATTCTGTGTGCCTTAAATGCCCTAGGGTTTTCGGAATGGTAAACCAATAATGGCTTTATTTTGCAGTCCCTGCTGGCATTGGCACAAAGCACAAGAGTCAACTGATCCTTCATAGGCTTATGTCCAGGCATTTTCTTCTCTTTGGCGGTAATGTATGTTCGACTAGGCATCTTTTTCCAAAACAGACCGGTTTCATCACAGTTGAAAACTTGCTGCTCTACGTAGCCTTCCTCCTCCACGATCTTTTCCAACTTCTTAACAAAATTTTTAGCAGTCTTGGTGTCCAAACTTGGAGCCTCTCCATGCCGAACAACTGAATGAATCCTGGTCCGTTTCTTAAATTTCTTGAACCAACCTCGAGACGCCTTGAATTCCTCCGTCGTAGGATCGGTTGAACTCTTCCCCGCATCACCCCCAGAGCCCACCGCCTTCAAGTCACAATAGATAGCGCTGGCCTTCTCACAAATGATCGTTTCAGTGATCGTATCGCCAACAATCTCTTTGTCCTTTATCCATATCAACAAAAGGCATTCCATCTCTTCCAGGGTAGGGCTACGACGTTTAGAAATAATGGTGATCCCCTTCGATGGTTTGACTGCTTTAATGGCTGCCTTCTTTTTGATGATTGTCGACAACATAGACATGTTCCGGCCATATTGTTTAGCCAGATCGCTCACACGAACACCGTGCTCATGTTTTTCTATAATTTCTTGCTTTAGTTCTAATAAAAGCATTGACTTCTTCCTTTTCTCACCACTACTACTTCCTGAACTGAAACTAAGCTTATTAGGACCCATGATTATACGTAAAATCAAAAACAAAACGTGAAAAAGGAATTTAAAAAGCACTGTTAATAATGGAGGGAACAGAGGACAACCACACAATGCGCACAAGAACAGAGGACTGATCAAGGCGACGCTCGATGGCGTCCCTCCAATGTGCTGCCGTCTACCGGCGTAAACAAGAAACTACGATCAACGCTTTGAGAAAATTCTACGCGATGATCTACGTCTGATGTTGGAGCAAGACTTCGGGTGTCGAGACGAAAATTTGATCGAATTTTACTTCGGATGTTGGAACAATCGTATATATATATATATATATACACACACATATATACATATATATATATACACATATACATATATATATATATATATATATACACATATATATATATATATATATATGTGTGTGTGTGTATATGTATACATATACATATATATATACATTATATATATATATATATATATACAGTGATGCCTCAGGATACGAAATTAATCCGTTCAGGATGCGGTTTCGTATCCTGATATTTTCGTATCCTGAGTCGCGTTTTACATGTAAATAGCCTAATCCGTTCCAAGCCTTATAAAAGTCACCTTTTCTTTCATAAACACGCTAAACTGTAGTAATAAACATGCAATGCAGCCATTTCTATCATTCAATAATTAACACAACCGTTAAAAACAGCCTAATCCATTCCAGGGTTTAAGAAGAACGCAGATCCGAAGGCCCCTTACCTCCTCTCTACTGAGTGGAGGGGTATCCTCTTCTCCAAGGCAGCACCTGATTCGGCTTATGGAGCCCCCTCAGTTCCCGAGTACATCGGGTACTTCTGTGGATCCGGCACTTTTGGCTAACATGAAAGCCTTCATGGAGGGGAATCGGCAATATCAGCTGATGATGTTTAAGGCCTTGCATGAAGAGATCCAGGCTTTGAAGAAGCAAGAGGAGCCGACTAAGGATAAAGTCTTGCCTTCCCAGCTGCCTTATTGCACACAGCAAAATCCCTGGAGGTATGCTGGCTACGCTGTGCTTTCCGAGGGCATCCTCCACATTGGCGAAGGGTTAGGTTCCAGACTGGTAGCAGATCTGGACTTTTACCCGGATATTGATGCCTACCCATTTTGCTATGTGAGATTAGCTGAAGGGGTTCCATTGAGGGATGACACCATCCCTAAAGAAACGACCCTCTTGGAACACACACAGGCTCAACACCTGGCAGTAAAAGAAATGAAGACGGCAGGTTGTATTAATACACAGCTTGGCGCTTTTGGTAAAAGGTTAGCCACCTTTGTGGCTCCGGACACTATGGTATTCCCTTTCGCCTCAAAGGGCTTTGTGGCTCCGGACACTATGGTATTCCCTTTTGCCTCAAAGGGCTTTGTGGCTGTGGAGAAAGCCATTCATGGGGTTAAGCTTTGGAAGAGTGCAAACTAGTGCCACTTATCCTCCCACATAATGCCGACCACTGGGTTGACGTCCAGTTTACTTTTGCCGAGGGTAAACTGGATAAGGATGTGGCCAGCCGCCAGTTTAATGAGAAACAGCCCAGGATTCTCGACCACCTTCTTAAGGCTGAGATGGAGACCAGAGAGAGGTTATCAGCTTCGATGTCTCTGCCGTGCTTCATGATGATGATTGGGAATTTTACAGATGCCCCAGTCTTTTCCTTGTTGGCTAACACTCACCTTGCCACTTTTATGAAGGATCTTTACGCTTTCTTTCAGGCCCGAAGAGAGCATGAACTTGCCTCAGCTACTATCTGCCACGAGCCGAAACATCTCATCGACTTCAGCATATGGGGAAAAGACCTTTTTCCTCAGAAGTTGGTGAAGAACAAGAGCCAGTTCCAGAAGTGGGGGATCTCTTTGAAGAGGAAGTTCACCCCTGGAGGAGGACCACAACCCAAGAGGTCTCCTAAAGCGACCTACCATCGGAAGTTGTTTGCTCCATCCCCCGCCGCCATCCCTCAGACTGTTTACATTGTACCTCAGCCCATGGTAACACAGTCCCTAGCCTTCAACCCTGTGTATGAGCAGGGGTCGTTGTCCTTTCGATCTCACAATAGAGAAAGAGGGGGCAGAGGCTGCTATAACAGAGGAGGCAAGTCCAAGGGTCGTGGACATCGAGGCTGCAGAGGAGGAAGGGGTGCACGTCTTCAGCACAAACAATGAAGGTCTCCCAGTAGGGGGACGGCTGGCCTTGTTCAAGGACCGCTGGTCATTCAGTTCTTGGGCACAGAGCGTCATTTCCAACGGCTTGGGTTGGTAGTGGAACCGACGGCCACCAAAGCTCAGGAGATTTTTCCAGAAATCAACACCTCATCTGGAACAATACTTACAAGACCTTCTGGAGAAAAGTTATCCGTTGCACGAGATCTATGAGATTTCAAGGTTGTCTATTTTGCGTGCCAATGAAAGATTCGAGCATACCTTGAACTATTCTCGACTTGTCTCGTTTAAACCTGTTCGTTCAGTGCGACAGGATCCGGATGCTGACTATTTCGCAGATACGGACCTTACTACCCGGGAGGCTTACACCATCTCTATAGATCTTACCAACGCTTATTGGCATCTTCCGATAGGTTGACGCTTCTCACCCTACCTTGGTTTCAGCCTGGAGAGAAAGGACTGTGTATTCAGAGCTATGCCATTCGGGCTCAACATAGCTCTGAGGATCTTCACGAAGCTTATCCACTCAGTCGTTCAGCAACTTCGGGAAAAAGGCCTTCAAGTAGCGGCGTACCTGGACAACTGGCTAGTGTGGCTCCCTTGGCACTGGAGTGCTCGGAAGCAGCCACTCGAGTTTTAAGGTTCCTTCAGTCTGTCGGATTTCAGATCAACTTCAAGAAATCAAGACTGACCCCAGCTCAAGACTTCCAGTGGTTGGGGATTCATGGGAACCTCAAGTCTCATTCCCTATTTATTCCTCCCTCCAAGAGAAAGGATATAGCGAAGTCAGTCAGGTCTCTGATCAAGTCGGGGACGATCACCAGGCGACGCCAGGAGAGGGTTCTAGGATCTTTACAATTCGCCTCGGCAATGAACCGTCCTCAAAGTACGTCTCAAGGATGCAAGCAGAGTTTGGAAATGGAGAGCCTCCAAACCTCTTCGCAACCATCAGAAGCAGACTCCGGTTTTACTGTGCAGGCAACTTCGACCGTGGTCCACTGCCAAAAGTCTGTCATAGACAGTACCGTTGGGCTTTCCTCCTCCGGTAGTGATACTTCATACGGACGCCTCGTTGGATGGTTGAGGGGGTCATACCCCACTCAAGAAAGTGCAAGGCGGTTGGTCTTAGAAATTTCAGCAATTCCACATCAATATTCTGGATGCCATGGCAGTCTTCTTGTCTCAAGAAATTACACTTGAAGAAGAACATTCATATCCATCTAGTCCTCGACAGCAAGGTGATAGTCTATTGCATCAACAGACAAGGGTTGAGGTCTCCCAAAATAAATCACGTAATATTAGCCATCTTTACGCTGGCTCAGAGGAAAGGTGGGCACCTCTCAGTATCCCACTTTCAGGGAGTAAGAAATGTGATGGCGGATTCCCTCTCTCGGACAAAACCTCTAGTGACGGAGTGGTCTCTCAATGGAAAATCATTCTCTTTCGTGCATGATCAAGTCCCTGGACTTCAAGTGGATCTGTTTGCGACGAATCTCAACAAGAAACTTCCCTGCTATGTAGCACTGAATGTGCATTAAGCAGTAGTGAGCATGGTCGCGATGTCCCTGGATTGGAATCGTTGGACGAAGATTTACCTGTTTCCACCGTTCAACCTTCTCATGAAGGTCTTGGACAAGCTTTGATATTTCGAAGGGAAGGCGGCTCTGGTGGCTCCTCTGTGGCCGAAGAGCAACTGGTTTCCCTTGGTCACGGAATTGAACGCCAAGTTGGTGCCGTGCCCAACCCGATTCTGTCCCAGGATGTACAGCGGGATTTTGTCTACGCTTTATCATTGAAAACGAACAACCTTCATCTCATGATTTTTTCGCCTTAGCCCTGGAAAGGAAGTTCCAAATTCAACGTGATAAGTTGGGGTTTGCAGAAAACTATAAGACGTCTACCACCATGGCTCAGTATGAAACGTCATGGAAGAAATGGATCAAATACAAGAATCCAGGATCAATTACCATGGATTTTTGTTTAGGTTTCCTGCTTGATTTGCACACGCAAGGTCTAGCTTCCTCCACAATCTCGTCCTACAAATCGGCCCACGCTAGACTTATACTATAAGCCTTTGATATCAACTTTAACTCGGATCTCTTCAACAAAATTCCGAAGGCTTGTGCAAGGCTGCAGCCGTCGGCTCCACCGAATCCTATCTCTTGGTCTTTGGACAAAGTTTTGCAATTAACTTCGGACATAGACAATCAGACGGCTTCTATTCGTGATCTTACTCAGAAAATCATCTTTTTAGTTGCAATAGCTTCCGGTGCTCGTATTAGTCAAATTGTGGCTCTTTCTAGAGACGAGGGCCACATTGAATTTGTGGATGATGGTGAGGTTAATTTATACCCTGATCCTGCTTTTCTAGCTAAGAATGAACTTCCCTCTAAACGTTGGGGTCCATGGAAAATAGTTCCCCTACCAGGTGATCCCTCCCTGTGCCCATTGCAGTGTCTAAAAGTGTATTTACTAAGAACACTGCAGTTTAAAGGTGGTCAATTGTTTAAGGGGGAAACGATGGGATCTGATTCGTCTCTGAAACAGTCAAGAGCAAAAATTACTTATTTTATATGAAGAGCAAACCCAGCTAGTATGCCATTGGGTCACGATCCTAGGCCCTCATTGAACTTTTTCCAGTATATGTCCTATGATGGACTCCAGGCATTATCTGAAGCAATTGTAGGAGATACATTATTTTGTGGTGGCTGCGGGAAGTATTATCAAACCCGCTGCATCGACGTAGCCAACGGTGCGTCCTAGGGCACTCCTCCAGCTTGTTATTTGCAATGAGTAAACAATTGGTTTTTGTTTCAGGAACGTAGGAAAAGGCAATTAATCATATACTTTTCAGGTTCACTTGTGCCTCTTCAACATGATGTTGTTCTTTCAGTGCTATAGCCTACCTGTCTAAATGTTGATTAGGCTATATTTCAATTTATCTGGGTGATTACCCCCTTTTGTTTTACATATATGATCTTGTGTCTATTGATCAATTTATCGTTTTCACGAGTTCCCTACAGTTCCTTATGTCATATTTTTGTTCTCTAATGTTACCCTCTGTCTGGGTATGGTTGGGATGTATTATTTTGTACAAAACAAATTTTCTATATGCCGGTAATGATGTTTACTGTGCACTGATTCTTGTGAATAAAAGTCTGTGAACTTTTACATGCCTTTTATTTTAAGTCCTATTATTAATTTAGCGGCAATAAATTTAGTGTGCCCCTTTATTATTATCCTTCCTGAACATAATTGATTTAATGATATTGGTAGGTATTTGTTCCATACGTCTTACCTACGATGCCTCATTCAGTTTTGGATTCTGTAAGGTTCCCACCACTGTAATCAGATGCTTTTCCCATCGAGGAGGGCGGTCCTTTGGCCCTTTTTTGCCTCCCTGACAGGTCATCATACTTGTCAATACCACCTCTGAATTGTTATGGAATAGATATTTGAGACTGATACCTATGCTTTGACGGAGTAATCCTGTTAGCGCATTTCGGTATTGGAACCTCTCATTGTGTTCACACTATACCCCTCTTAATGAGAGAATGCCTTGATGAAGTCATTGAGCTTACGCATGGCATTTCATTCCCGTGCTGAAACTTAGTGACGGGCAAGAGGGCTCTCGAACTTGGGGAAATTGCTCCCCAAGTTTGAATCTAAATTTCTCTCCCTTTCCTCTATTTCTTCTGCTCAATATTACTTCGACCTTCTCCTAATTTTATCAACTTTCTTTTGTCTTGCTGTCCTAACTCTATGAGTATTATTTCTCTTAAGTTATATATATATATATACAGTGATGCCTCAGGATACGAAATTAATCCGTTCAGGATGCGGGTTCGTATCCTGATATTTTCGTATCCTGAGTCGTGTTTTACATGTAAATAGCCTAATCCGTTCCAAGCCTTATAAAAAGTCACCCTTTCTTTCATAAACACGCTAAACTGTAGTAATAAACATGCAATGCAGCCATTTCTATCATTCAATAATTAACACAACCGTTAAAAACAGCCTAATCCATTCCAGAAACCACTATGAGATTATTCAATAATGTAGTTATAGCCAAGTTATCCCCACCCAAGCCCAAAGAAAATGGTCCGTTTTCTTTACTACTGTATAAAAGTTACGGTACTGTATGTACGTAAAGCATTTAGATCAGTGAAGGTGTATTGTTACCTGTACGTACTCCTAAATTAATGATTGATACCTGTACACTCTGAAAAAAAGGTTACAGTTAATTAGTGTAACAAAAATGTTGAAACTTACTTTTTGATTGAGACGATGTGCGATAGCGAAGTCGCGGCAGAGGAGGATGGCATAAGGCAGAAAACGTAACAAGTGACAGACTACGTACAGTAATTTACACACTTAACACATTAACACTTAAACTTTACAAAATAAAAAAATGGAAGAAATAATTAACACTTAACATTACGTATGGAAAACTATAAAATGAAAGAAAAAATTACTTTAACACTTAACGGTAACATAAAACTTAAAATTGAATTTTTTTTTTTGCTTTTTTATAACTTTACGTTTTTCTTATTTTCTAAATCTCTTCTACTTCTTCATCACTTTCTTTTTTCTGTTTCTTTTCTTTACTTTCACCTTCTAATTCTTCATCCCTTCCTCTTTTCTGTTTCTTTTCTTCACTTTCACCTTCGTCTTGGCCTACTAATACCGCTGGCCTCTTTAATAAGAAACTATCCATTGAAGCTTGTTTCTGCCTACTTTTCAACACATTTCTAAAATGCGTTAGGCAAACGTAAAATAATACACTACGTAACAAGTGACAGACTACGTACAGTAATTTACACACTTAACACATTAACACTTAAACTTTACGAAATAAAAAAATGGAAGAAATAATTAACACTTAACATTACGTATGGAAAACTATAAAATGAAAGAAAAAAATTACATTAACACTAACGGTAACATAAAACTTAAAATCGAATTTTTTTTTTTTTTTGCTTTTTTATAACTTTACGTTTTTCTTATTTTCTAAATCTCTTCTACTTCTTCATCACTTTCTTTTTTCTGTTTCTTTTCTTTGCTTTCACTTTCTAATTCTTCATCCCTTCCTCTTTTCTGTTTCTTTTCTTCACTTTCACCTTCGTCTTGGCCTACTAATACCGCTGGCCTCTTTAATAAGAAACTATCCATTGAAGCTTGTTTCTGCCTACTTTTCAACACATTTCTAAAATGCGTTAGGCAAACGTAATATAATACACTGCGTAACGTTATATACAGTCTATGTATAGTAAACACTAATACAATACAGTGCACAGTAACGAATGTTTATTAACGATAACAAGTGGCGTACGAATGTACTGTATATTAACACTAAGTCAAACAAGCGAAAGCACACAATGTCTGTTAACGATACCGCGGTCGGAACGAAAAGAGAGAGAGAGAGATGAACGCCCGTGCGTAGGCAAGCTGGGATAGTTGCCGACCAATAGGAAAGCAGGATCTTATGGCGTCAGCTAGCGTCTGAGTAGGGAGATAACCAATGGGTGAGCGGGAGGCTGTAAGTGAGTCTACCCAAGTTCAAAGTCAGGCGGCGCGCGCTTTTTAAAATTACTCTCGGCGAAGAGTTGGGATCTCGTAAGGTTTTCGTATCCTGAAATTTTATCCGTATCCTGGGGCATAAAATTCTTCGAATCACTTTTCGCATCCTGAATTTTTCGTAAGCAGAAACTTTCGTATCCAGAGGTATCACTGTATATATATATATATATATATATATTATATATATATATATATATACAGTAGGGTCCCGAATTATGCGAGAATTTGGTCGATGAAAGGCCTCGTGTAATTGGAAATTCGTATATTTCGAAACACATCATGGCGGCAAACAGCAACCTACCCGTCGATTTTTTTTTCACTCCATTTCTAGCTTTCTAGCTATATATATACTGTATATACACTGTGTGTGTGTATGTATGTATGTATGTATATATATATATATATATATATATAAAACATTATATATATATATATATATATATATTAATATATATATATATATATACTGTAGCTTTTATCTTAACAATACTGTAAGAAATCCTTCTTATAGATTTTTTTTATAAAATACTGTACAAAATTTCTTTTATGGATAAATAAAACAATAAAAAGTTGTTGAAAGTTTTGATAATTTTCTATGACTGTAGTATTTACTACTGTACTATGCATAGCTTACTGTTTTCAGTATTTTCCGAATGATGTAGAATTATTTCCTATAGATACAAAAAACAAAAAAGGGTTTTCAAGGTTTGATACAGTACGTATCTAGCAATAGTTAAAAATTACAGTATAGTACTGTATATCCATGATGACACTCCCACACGTAAACACGGCCACTAGGCGCAAGTGTGCAATAGGCTGCTGTACGATAATCACGCTTTTTTTGCCCTGAGCGGTCATTTCACTAATGATAATTTTTCAAAGTTAATATAATTTCTTTATGCTTATAATTCGTAATTATAGTTAAAAGTAGGGATATTAATTAAATGGTTGAGTAAAAAAAACAATTAATACTACTATTATTTAATTTCAAATGGCTACATAATACTGAATATTCTAATGGGTTCTTTTTATCTTCAATCGTAAATCTTACGCCTGGATAAGCAACAAAAGGAAAGGGATAGGTGTCTCTCTCTCTCTCTCTCTCTCTCTCTCTCTCTCTCTCTTCATATCGTTTCCTGTATAGTTTTCATATATGTTCGTCATACATTTGTACATTATTTATCCACTTTATTCTCTCTCTCTCTCTCTCTCTCTCTCTCTCTCTCTCTCTCGGCGTTTCCTTTCCCTTTATAGTTTTGTGAAATTTCGTTGTCCAGTCATTCGGTAATGAGAAGTCATTTTCGCTTTCGACATCGAAAGAAAAATTTGTTTCTTCAATATACTCATCACTGGAGGATTCAGAACTAGTGCTCTCATTATCAAACAGGTTATCATTATCAAATTCCACAACAAGAATATCATTTATTTCATCTAAAGAAATAACCTTCCTCTTTAGACCTTTCATTACAAAAGGAACAACAAATAACCACTTATGCATGAACGCCCGAGCGCACTGATAGGAAACCAGTTCAAACCAGAGTTTTGTAACATCAAGCTACCTTCAGAAAAATAGTTGCCAGACATCATATAAGTTTCTATTCACAGTCCCCATATGCTGAGAGTGTTGCCAAGTGGTGATCCTATACTTACTATACGAGTAAAGTAACATCACGAGACTGACGGCTTGTAAAAGGCAATTAAAGTCATGAACGGAATATACAGTTGAAGGGGCGGGTACCGAGTAGATCGTGGTGAACGGTTTATCACGTGGGTGACGCTTAACAGGTTAAAAAAACATTTTATATAGTTCGGTATTTTCTCTATCCATCCTCTCCCAGAAAACCTTCAAATGTGAATTATCGGAATGTGTGCAGATCTTGACAGTGCGATAACTAGTTAGCGACTGAGAATAAAAAAAATAAAAAGCCCGATTGACGAATGACGATGCTGATGAAGAGGATGTCGAATACCGATTTTTCCCTAATTGATTTTTTCTACGTTCTGTCTAATCCAATGTACAGTACATTCTTATGTAAAGGGCGAACCCCAACATTTCTTGATGCTGCTACACTTTAATTATAGATATTTTACCACCTATTTATAATCTTTATTTATAATAACATCTTTAGTAAAAGCTCTTCAATATCACTTTCAGGAGTAAATGCGTTTATGATCGACGATGAAACGTAAAAAAAAAAAACGTTTTCCTTTTAAGAAGGCGTTTTTTTAGGAAAAAAAAAAAAACACGAAACAAAATTGCTCATATTTCATATATTTTGATTTTCTAAGGATAAATAAAACATTAATTATAACATTATTATTACATAGTACCTGGTAAGATATCTTTTGCCGCAAAAGTTAACCTATAGACAGTTGTTAAAATTGGTTAGCGAGTTCGTTATGATCGGCGATGGAACATACTAAACAAAGTAATGGGTTTGGTTGTGGTGACATGTTTGGCAGTAGCATGATATAAAATAGTCTTTATTTTGATGGTTTTTAATTTAAAGTTTAATGAATAAGGATTTTTCACCATAATCACAACGTAAGTATAAAAATTAATTAGTACAAATATGGAATATTATACATATAGGTGTTGGACAGTTAGGCTAGGCCTAGCGACAAGTTCACACAACAGATGGGCAAACCTTAACATTTTTCATCCAAAACTAGTCTTAAAATGTTTGAACAGAAATCTTTCTCTCACATTCTCCCCCCCCCCCTTCTCAGACATCGGGGAACCATCACCCCCCCCCCCAATACAATTAAGAAAACAATAGATTTCCTACGCTTCGCGGTGCTTGACTCGCGGATTTAGAATGCTCCTCGCAAATACAGGAAAATTAATTTTTAAAAACTATCGATCGCGTAATTGAGGAATCGCGTAATTAGAACACGTGTAATTCGGGACCCTACTGTATATATATATATTGTAGATGTATGCATCTATATATATATATATATATATATATATATTATTTTATTTGTTCATTTATTTATTTATTTATTTATTTTTATTTTATTTAAATGGTGTGCATATTTCCACATTTGTTATTACTGCCTGCTTAGATGAATGGGAGAAGGGATCACGGTTGGGAGGTATTCGCATTCAAAGCTATATATGAGAGTATTGGATGATCTCAGCCATCCCAAAGATGGTTTGGACCTTTTTGGCGTAACTACTCTCAAGGGTTGGGTCATCGGAATCCAGGGGGATCCAATCCCTGAGGTGGGACTCTTGGCTTTTGGCCGGAAGCCCATCATTACAGATATGGGGAGGATGATTCCATATATCCTTGGTCTCAGTCCTAACAGGCAAGTTTAGCTTACACCTGTGCCTCTATATCTGTTTTGATGCTATCCTTCGGGTAGGGTATGGGGTGGACCATCTGGGAAGTATATTCTCATTGTGCCGATAGTGGAGAATGCAAATTCCTTTCCAACGTATGATACTTTTTTAAAATTCTCAAGCAGGTAAACCAACAAAACAACAAAGAAAATCCCACCCTTAACTACGGACCCTTCAAATACTGACTCCCCATTCCCTGGTTTTGGGGAAAGTTCTGTTGATGACCTCGGAATGGGAAAGGACCATTCTACTGATATTTCAAAATCGAGTAATTTACGTAACACGAGGAAACTTCGAATCCTTCATGTTACCCAAATTTCAATAGAAACAAATTATGATCTATATAAAGCATTTGAATGCTATGGATGCATAAAAGAAATAAGGATGAAACTTGAAGCTGAAACATGGGATTCATTGATATCTTATAGTAGTTATGACGAAGCAATTAATGCAATAAGTAACTTGAATAATATTAAAATTAATAACTTGAATGTCGCGGCTGCTCTCTGCGATAAGGTACCAAAGGACTTGGATGTGTATAGGCCTGCCTATTGGTTGGAAAAGGAAGAAGATTTAGTTATGCCCTCCCAGAGAAAGCCAAAACCACCGATGTGGGCTTATAGCTGAATCAAAGGGGTTACAGGGAATTATTTTAAAATATGCAAATTGATTCAGAAAAAGTAGGAACTATTGCACCAGGCGATATATCTCGTTTTGGAAAAAAAAGTTTCCTAATCCATGCCAAATCAAGTACAGTCTGTAATATTGTCCAACATGAAAACAAGTAATGATGACATAAGTTAGATGTCAAACCCCACCTAAATTTTAGCTACGGAAAGGGGTTAGTTTTTAAAAGAGATCTATATGAATTTACAGAGTAGGAGATACTGGCGATGTGTCCACTAAATGTATGGAAAGTTCACCAAGTCCCAGGTACATCAGTGATAATCCTTACATTCCAGGATGCTGATGTACCATTTCATATTACTAATGAAAACAAAATAATTAAAGTACGACCATTCAAGCAGAAGCCAATGCAATGTTTTAATTGTCTTAAATTTGGACATCCATCTAAGGTTTGCAAAAATGAGAAAATATGTGGTATTTGCTCCAAATCTTACCATGGAGAGAGTGCACTTGGAGAGAGGTGTTTAAATTGCAACTCAAATCATAAGTCCACTGACAAGAGCTGCAAGCGATATAAGCTGCCCTTAACAAATCTAGTTTAGAACATATAAGTGTGGGACATACCAAAAGACTATTAAATAAATCAAATAGCTATACCAAGGAATTAAAATCAAACCCACCTAGTACTGCTAATAGCTCTAGAAAAAGAAATATACCATCTGATAAAATGTCAAATAATGAGGTAAGCATATTACCTCCTGAGACTTTACCACGGCGTATTAACACTAAGGCATTGCCCATTTCTGTAAAACCCTCATCACCCATTACAAAAACTAGTACAAACCTCTCACAGGCCAAGTCCTTGCCTGATTTGATGGAGGTCCCACTTAAAACCAACTTACCTGATGCACTGTAGTGGGAAAGGTGCAAATTCCTAGAATCCCACCATCTATTAATCGTAAAAGAGAGAGACCTCCATCTCTTTCACCCCCCTCCATTAGAAACATTAAAGTTATGACAAATAAATCTGATGTTTTGTCTATTGATGTTTCTAATGAACCAGAAGATAAACTGAATAAATCAGAAATTCAAGTTGAGGTCCACCATCTGCCTCAACAAATAGATCAGAAGGACACAAAGAAAAACACAAATGTAAAACCCAACATATCGAGACCATCTCTGTAGAAACCTACCGGTAATAATCTTAGATTAAAAACTGCTAATGGAAAGACCTCATCCAAGATGTCTTCCAGAAGTAATCCATAGTTTTCTCCTCCATTTTGCAGTGGAATTGTCAGGGTTTAAGGGCCAAATATGAAGAGCTTAAGATCCTAATTCATGAACATTCCCCCATAATTGTATGTCTACAGGAAAGTAAGATTGATGCTAACACTCCTAGTCCTCGAGAGTATGTTAGCTATAGAACACCATATAATCAACAAGCAGGGAGCCATGGCGGAAGTCTCATGTACGTTTGTCAAGACGTTCCCCAAATACCTTTGTCTATTTGTACACCCCTGCAGGCAGTGGTTGTACAAATTGATATAGGGAGAAAATATACAATATGCTCTTTGTGCTTACCTCCAAATGATAGTATTTTATATGATGATTCAAGAGAGGTCATTCAACAACTCCCTCAACCTTTTCTCTTACTGGGAGATATGAACGGTAGACATCCTTTCAGGGGTGATGTTTTGGCAAACACAAGGGGCAATATTATCTCATCAATTGTGGAGAATGAGGATGTGGAACTCCGTAATACTGGAGAGTCCACATACTTCCATGTTCAGACAGGTACCTTGTCATGCATTAACCTTTCAATTGCAAGCTCTAACTGCCTTCTTGATTTCGATTGGAGGACATTAGATGATGGGCATACTAGTGATCATGCACCAATCCTTATAAACACCAACAATGGTCCACCTTTACAAAGATCGCCACGATGGAATCTAGACAAGGCAGACTGGGTTAAAGTTCGTGAGCTTAGTGAAATCGAGGGTAGTGCAGAGCAGTATGAGAGTATTGATGATGCCTTAGACCTACTGAATGGAACTCTCCATACAGCAGGAATCAATTCGATTCCCAAAACCATAGGATTATTCAAACGACGACCAGTCCCATGGTGGTCTTCAGAATTAACAGCCTTGCACAGACCCTCCAGAAAATCTCTTGACTAGATTGCGTAGACGCCGTACGGATGAAAATTTTATAACATATAAAAAGTGTAGAGCACAGTTCCGTCGCGCCATGAAAGAAGCTAGACGCCAATCTTGGGTGGCTTTTGTTTCCTCCATTAATTGTAGAACACCAACATCATCTGTATGGAGGAAAATAAAAAAGATTGCCGGTAAATTTACCCCAAACCCACCACCAGTGTTGAAAGTGAATGGTCAGTATGTGACTGAAGCAAATGAAGTTGGCAATGACCTGGCTGACCATTTTTCAAATGCATCATGCAAGAGTGTTGCAGCTCCTGATCACCAGTACAGAGCATTGAAGAAAAGAAAATTTTAAATTTTGCAACAGGAGAGGAAGGATCTTATAATTCTCCTTTTACTGAAAGTGAACTTTATTCCGCACTCGCTACATGTAACGATGCAGTCCCTGGACCCGATGGAATTCCATATGCAATAGTTAAACATGTACATTTTAATACAAAGTTATTTATTTTAAGCATTATTAATAGAATATGGCATGATCATAGTTACCCAAGTGTTTGGGAACTAGCCATTATTTTAACCTTTTCAAAACCCGGCAAGGACAAGTTTTTAGCAGCAAACTATTGACCTATTGCATTGACATCTTGTTTATGTAAAATCATGGAGAAGATGGTCAATGCAAGGTTGATGTGGTACCTTGAAAAGAAGGGTATTTTATCAGATTTAATGTGGATTCAGAAAAATACACTCAACAACTGATGTGTTGATGTGACTCGATTCCTTTATTTGTGAAGCCTTTGCTTCCAAACAGCACCAGGTGACAGTCTTATTTGACCTTGAAAAGGCATATGATACAACATGGAGATATGGTATACTTTAAACAATTCATGAATTCTGATTAAAAAGGAGAATACCACTATTTATTCTGTCATTTATTTCACATAGAGTTTTTCAAGTGAGAGTGGGGAAGCTCTATCATAGAGTAAATATCAGGAAGGAGGAGTTCCTCAGGGTAGTGTGCTGAGTGTAACCCTGTTTGCACTAGAATTAATGGGATATCCTTAGTCAGTCCCTGGTATGTTCTCTCAACATTATTTGTGGATGATCTCTCCATATTATTTGCTGGAGCTAGAATGGCAATGCTTGAGAGAAAAATACAACTCTCTATTGACAAAATTATCCAGTGGGCCGATATGAATGGATTAAAGTTCTTGACAAGTAAAACTACTATTGTCCATTTTTGTCGTATTCGGGGAGTACTGTACATCCAGACCCGGATATATACATTAAATTTTTAGGTTTGATATTTGATTGTAGGTTACATTGGATTCCTCACTTAAAAGCGTTAAAAGCTAAATTTCTCGAGGCTCTGAATATTTTAAAAGTATTGTCCCATACATCAGGGGGGGGCAGACCACAATACGATTTTGAAATTATACAATGCCTTGATTTTTTCTAAAATCAGATATGGATGTGAAATATACTCCTCAGCCACCACAAGCTGGTTAAAGCTATTAGATTCAATACATCATGCTGGTATTAGATTGTCCACTGGAGCGTTTAGAACCTCGCCTATCCTAAGTCTCCTTGTTGATGAGAGTGACCTCTAGACCTTTACCGAATTTCTGCTATTATTCGGTATTGGTTTAGATTGCAAAGACTCCCTAATTCTTTAGCCTTTCAGACTGCAAGCCTTGAAAGTCACTCAACATACTTTGAGTTGCACCCAAAATCTCCTCAACCTTATGGGTTTCGGGTGAAACAATTTTTAAACAGTCTTGATATTATTAGAATTAAAAGTGCTTCCATTTAAGGTATTATCAATGCCTCCATGGAAATTACCAGAGATATCTTTTTGTAAATATTTTATTGTAGTTAAGAAGAATATGACTGACTTAGAATCCTGGTCTCTTTTTATGGAACATGTTGAAGAACATAGGGGATTGACTTTTATATATACTGATGGCTCCAAATCTGATGCTGGCGTTGTATTTGGAGTACATAGTAATGGTTTTAATATTAAGAGGTGCACTTCCTCTAACAGCTTCAATATTCACTGCCGGACTGTATGGCATACTAACCGTTGTCGAGAAGATAGCATTGGGAAAGGAGGATAATTTTACCATTTTTAGTGATGCAAGGAGTGTCCTTCAAGCTATAGAGGTTTTTAATTCTAGTAACCCTCTAGTTTTAAAGATTTTAGAATGGCTTTCTATTATTGGAAGGAGAGGTATAATGGTTCGATTTTGTTGGGTTCCAGCACATGTAGGTGTGTGTGGGAATGAGAAGGCAGATTCATTGGCGAAGAATGCAGCATCCGAGTTGCTGCCAAGAAGGTATCTCATTCCCTGTAATGACTTCCTACCTAACATCAAGAAATTGCTTTGCAATAATTGGCAACAGCGCTAGGATAGTCTAGATGGCAATGAAATGAGAGAAGTAACAATGTCATATCTCCTTGGAGGTATGACATGATGCCCCGAAAAGGGGAGACGTCTCTTTTTTCGTCTCCATATTGGTCACACTTGGTTGACAACACAAGTTTCTGCTGATGGGCCAACACCAACCGTATTGCGATGACTGTTTTGGTACCTCTAACAGTGAGGCATTTGTTGACCGAATGGCCCAATTATAATTACTTAAGGATTAGATATTTATTTGAGGCTCAAGTTGAGTGTGGCAGGTTCATCCTTGCCAAGATTCTTGGACATGATGTGTCCTACTATTGCAAGTGGCATTTTTAGATTTATTTCAGAAGCAGGTCTTCTGAAAACTATTTAACTTTCATAATGACCTTCAATTTTTATGGTTTTAATTGAATATTTTTTTACTTTTTATATATAGACTAATGATATCGGTGTCAATGACCTCAGATGTTAGGATGCCTGAAAACTTTAAATCAATCAATCAATCACACTATACGTTTTGGATACGTTCAGTCTGGAAACAGCGGTTGCTGTGATATGGCACCATAAATTAATTA